>NW_023270839.1:36124833-36231981 GCF_011800145.1 Mirounga leonina
AAAGAAAGAAAGAAAGAAAGAAAGAAAGAAAGAAAGAAAGAAAGAAAAGAAATATTATATATAAGTCCAATTTGAAAAAACAAGTGGAACTCTGGGACGTCCTAGGTCCCCACACTCAGCACTCCTCTCATCTCCCAAAGAACCCTTAGGACACGCAGGGCACAGACTTTAGAAGGGAACTGATCAGTGCCACCTGTGTTATATCAATTTGTGGTTTTTCCCACATGTGTCTGTCTTCCCAAGTAAACAAAAGGCCTTTGAAGGTGGAGAATATTATTTATTATGGGTACCACATCATTCAAACCCCCAAACGGGGCTCATGTACTTCTGGGCCCAAGACGGCAGAATATGTGAAGGCCACCCTGAAAAACCTAAATTGTGATGGTTTTATTTATAGCATAGTCCTTTCCACATAAAATAGGTTTGATCAATTCCATACGTGTTGATTAACTGACTGCTCTATGGACTTAAGAGGATCATTTTGATCTTGCTGGCTGAAATATATTTTTTCAATTGAATAAATTGACCATACTCTTTATGATAGCATGTTGTCATTGAATGACATTTTTAACATTTAGAAATAGCAGGAATAAGAACAACTTACATGCAGACAGCAAAAGAGTTGCCATCCAATTTACAGGTTGTGGTGCTTCTACAGAAATAAATATGTGGCTAGAGATAATGAATTATACACATTGAAATTCTGGGGTAACTTTTCATTTGAATATGTTCTTTCCTTAATTATTTAAAGGTTTCTTCCAATACCTTGATGATACATAATTAAATCCAGTAAGATGGGTAAGCCTTGTGATGAAAACATTGCTGAAAATTCTGATGGACATAAGAATTGGTGTCTTAGTTACAAATGGAAGGTTCTGTCACATAGAAAATTGTTTCTCTAAAGTTAGGTAGGACAACTAGAATTCTTCAGCCACTCATCTATTCATTTATTCACCAAATATTTACTGATCAACTTACAAATGCCAGGTATGTTGCTAAACACAGATGGTTATGCCCTAGTACAATATTATATAGTCCTAAAAAGTCTCATATTCTGGGGTGCCTGGGTGGCTCAGTTGGTTACGTGACTGCCTTCGCTCAGGTCATGATCCTGGAGTCCCAGGATCGAGTCCCGCATCAGGCTCCCTGCTCAGCCTGGGGTCTGCTTCTCCCTCTGACCCTCTTCCCTCTTGTGCTCTCTCTCTCAAATAAATAAATAAAATCTTAAAAAAAAAAACACCCATATTCTGTAAACTCATACACTAGAAAGATAACAGGACTTGGAGGTAAAATAAGGCTGGATCAGACCATTCAAAACCTAGGCAGTTTTGGAACCAGACCATTTGCAAGATAGCATGAAGAAGAATCAAGAGAAAGTGTGAGGTGTATTCATTTAGCTTTCCTGCAAAATGGACCCTGAGATCAGGATTTTGGTGCAAGTAGTTTAGTGGGAGGTGATCCCAGGAAGCACAGTGAGGGAAAGGAATAGTGAGACAAGGGAGGGAAGAAAGTCACTTCACCTTACTAAGTGGCACCAATGAGCAGAACCAAACTGGGTAACTGGGACTTAACCCCAAGAGGGACCTTGTCAGGTTGCAGATCACTCCTGGGCCACTAATTCCTTGGCACTTCCTGCCTTATGTGCAAGCAATCTTTCTTGGAAGCCAGAGAAAACCCTCAGTCAGAGAGAGGCAGAAAGTGACTGACAGGTCCTGGAATCTTCTGTAAGTGATCCCAGTAGAAGCAGGTGGGCTGAAATGATCCAGGCAGGAAGCCTGAAGGTCTATGAGTGGGTACATGGGGATGGTACTGGGCCCTGGGTTCAGTATTGTCTTCCTTTGTGGCTTGCTCAAGTTGGATGCTAGTCTGCATCAGCTGCTTTTTGGTGAAACTAAAAGAGTAAAGTGTTAGAGCAAACTGTCTGCAAACCAGTGAGACTTCCACATTATGCAGACATCATTTTCCCTACCTAGGACTCGTGTACAAGTTATTTTCCAGCACAGAAGCCACGTGTTATAGAAGACAGACTGTACTGGGGATAGAATAAACTATAGAACAGTCCCTGACTGTAAAAAGCTTCCAATCTGGGGGGGAGGGGAGGACCAGCTCACAGTTCAGTGACATGAGTGCTATGGCAGAAGAGGCACCCCCCAAGGCAGTGCCCTATCCACTCTTGGGGGATCAGGGAAGAGACAGTTAAGCCATGTCTTGAAGGATGAGCAACAGAAAGATGGGAAGGAGAGAGGAAGAGAAGCCTGGGGAAATTAACACGTGAGGATACAGGGTGAATTTCCAGTGTCTGTGAAGCCACTGCCCCGCACTCCGATGCCCATCACTGACGACCCCTGGACTTCAAGGGTTAGGCTTAAGAAAATGGGGAATGGTAGGACTCCAGAAATTTAGGTCCCCGGAGAAAAATTTTAAGCCCTCAGGTAGATGCTCAGACTGATCTTTGAATTGTGTGGAGCCTGCCTGACTGCTAGTGTTGGAGAAATAATAAATACCAGTCCCTTCTGTTCCTGGGATCAGCGTCCTGCCTTGACCTTGCTTATCAGATCAGGTAGGAAACCCAGGTCCTTCTTACCACATGTGGTCATTACATTTCCCATGGCATTTTCACAAGAGGCCCGGGCTGCTTTCCTGGCTACTGTCCAGGTAGGTAATTATCTTGCCTCCTGTTCGAACTCCCTTGTGGTTTCAGTTGTAGGAGACAGCCTCCTTCACTCCCACATGATTGGCTGCTGGTGCTGAAAGGTTTCATTCTGGAAATCTGTTACCTTCTGCCCTGGAGCTTGGCTAGCATTCAGGGCCGGGAGAGGATGTTTGAGGACAACTTGGCCTGGTCTATACTTACTAATAGAAGTGGAGAATTGGGACTCATTTCCTGATAAAATGAGCACCAAGTGTAACTTTTTGCCAGATGACTTCATGGTTTAAAAATACTGGGTTAAAAAGTGATACTGTTCAGGGAAAAGAAAAAGTCCCCAGGTCAAAATTACTGACATAAAATCCATACTCTTTCTCCTTACCACAAGAGCATGCTGTTTTGGCAAATGGGGCAACAGTCATGACGATCGGATTTTTAGAAGATGACACACCTGTGCACAGGATCTCTGAGTCAAGATGTACTAGCAAATCTATCTATGTATCATCTCTCACCCAGCATCATTGCCTCCATAGCCTGTTACCTCCTTCTCTGTGCATCATCAGTACAGAGCCATCAGCAGGCAAACGCTGTGGGATAGTGTTCCCCGTGGTTGCTGTCAGTGAATGGTTTCTGAGTACCCACAGTTGCATGGCCGTATGATTTGGGAGCTAGGAAGATCTATAATGATCATACCTTCCCACGGCCTTCTGCACATTTCTGAGCAGTAGTACAACATAATAGGACTAGCCGTGAAAACAGCTAGACCTGGGTTTAAATTCTGGCACCACTACCTCTGTGACTCTAAGTTACTTAATCCTTTTTCATCTACAAAATGGGGATAATTATATCGGTACCTAATTGACAGGTGTAGTAGATTATATGAGATATTGCAATTAAAGTGCTTGGCATAGCAGTGCATAATAGGCTCAGAAAATGTTTGCAATCATTACTATAATACAGTCCAGCAGACATATATACAAAAACAGGACTGAACCTCCTGGCCTTGCTCTCCTGTCTTCCCCCCAGCAGCCCTAAGAAGAGTTTGTACTCTAGCGATGAGATGGTGATGAAGAACATTGACTCTGTGCTCAGATAAACCTGGGTTGGAAGCCCAGCTTTGTTATTTGGGAGCTCTGTGACCTCAGAGAAGTTAAATAACTTCTGTGGGCCTTGGTTTCCTCATGGTAAAATAGGATAGTTGTCGGATACCAATCAATAACTAGTCATAGTCACATAGAACCTGCCACATAGAAAGCACCAAATACATGGCGGTTACTACTCTTAGAGATAGGTAGTACAAAGCTTTTGATGATTTGACCATGGGAGTCACTCAAAATATAGCTACTTTTGTCTTTATCAGCCTAAAATTATCTGTTATTCAATATTTACCAAAGACCCAGTTGAAAGAAGTAATATCTGTGGAGGTTTCAGGAAGAGTGACAGTCCCTCTGCATCAGCAGTGGGCCATCCTAGTGTGGAATCAGACTTTCACTGCCTTTATCTTTGGCATTACATTATTCACTTGTACTGGGGAACATGGCAGCTACCATTTGCATGAAACTCACAATTGGATTTAAGCAAGAATAGTGTTGAAATCAAAGCCACTCTGTCAAACAGTATTCCCGTCTGAGGACTCATAGGAGGAAAATCCCTCATGCTTCAGTTCCTGGAAAAGTTGGAAAATTTTTGCACTACCTATGGTGACTTTATTGAAACATATAATACGCCCAACTGATATTAACCTTGACTTTCTTGCCAGCTGCTCTATTTACTCTTTATTTTGTTTTCCCCTCCAGATTATTTTATCATGTTTTTGCATTTCACGTATGGAAGCTGCCGGATATCCTTTTGGGAACAAGGTTGAGAGTGAATTAATTAATAACATGAAAGGAAAGACTCTTGTAACACTAACATTATGCTCAGGAGTATTTGGAATTTTGTTCAAATTGACTCAATCTTTGACCAGAAAGAAGCTCAATTTGTAACGTCTTCTCTCTAGTCTAGACTCCTCTCTAGACTGCTCTTACCAGAGCATCTTGACATAAAGAATCTTGTGTTGCCTATAGAAAGTTACTTAAATGACTAGAACTCAGGTTTTATTTTTAACTATAAAATGAGACTAGTGGTATAACTCTAACAATGATAATAATGAAAAGTAACAAGCTATGAACACCTTTCATGTGTCAGACGCTATGCAGAGGATTTTACATGCATATTCAACTTAATTCTTCATAACTGTCCTATAGTTAAATACTTTCCAGATATATTCAACCTCATAATAACTTTACAATGCAGCTACTGATCTATTTTACAGATGAGGAAACTGAGGCTCAGAGACATTATCTGCCCATGGCTACACCGCTAAGAAGTGACAGATCGGCTGAAGCCAGAAGAACGTGCACCATGGCGCTCAGAACCACATTCACGTTTTTGTTGCTGATTAATTTCAGCAAAATGACATCATCTGTCATAATTAATTTCAGTAAAAGGACATTGTGACATGCTGTGAACTTGATTTTGGTAATGAAGTTTTGTTTAATTTATAACTTTTTATAAGATATAAAATTACAAAGGATTTGTGCCTTATTTTATGACTGGATATTTTAAGTAGCCTCATAAAAATAATTTCAGTAAACATGAGGGATATGAAAGGATTTTTTTCCACCTGAGGGGTTGATATGGTTTTCAGGTTTGGAAAATACAGATATAGGCAAGTTTTTTATCTTTTATGTGTTTTATCTTAAATCTACAAGATTTATAACCACTGAGAGGAAAAAGAGGTCCCATTAAGATGGGCTGGGAAAGGTGGAATTTGGACTTGCTTTGAAAAAGATGTAGAATTCCGAATATGAGTGACATCTGGCTACAACACCCCCCAACCAGGTGATTCTAGATTGATTTGGCTCACCTGGATGGCTAACGGGTGTCCTTCATCTCACATTGTTCCAAGTAGAGCCCTTCAAAAGCTGAGAATTTGGTCAAAAAGGGAAAGCCTTCCAAAGAGAGGAGCACCTGTCTTTAGTCAGAAAAATAGGATTCGGGTAAGTGGAAGTGAGAGAGAAACCTCTTTTGTTAGAGGAGTCCTGGGCATACAGAGGGAATAAGTAGAAGATATTGAAGCCCCCATATAAACAAGGCTGTCAGAGCAAGGGCCTGCAGGGGGAGATAATGGGAGAGATGAACCAGAATCAGAACCAAAACCAGAACCAGAACCACACAGTGGATGGCTCTGAATGCAGAAAAGGGAAATTTAGAGGCTCAACAATGGGGAAGCATTGCTTAAGCTCGAGTAGGAGATTCGTATAAAAAGATGGTGTTCTAACACCAAGGCAGAGGATAACTGGCAAAATTTGCTGGACTGAAAAGAACATTGGTTGGCTTCACCAGAGTGGAGCTTTAAACAAATGGAGTGAGGCAAGAGGTGAGTAATAACACCCCTTCACTCCCCAGGCAATGGGGACTCTGCCATCCCCATCCAGGAGTAACTCATAGGCACTGGGGAACTCAGACTAGAGACTCAGCTACCCTGCTGGCTTCCCACATTTTGGTCAGATCTATAAATACAATGGAGAGATCTTAATATTGTCCTCCTCTACTGCTGGCAAAGCTTGTGCCTACACTATCCCAGTGGGACCCAAACCACACTGAGATTGACAAGGACGTTTCTTGACAATGGTGGGCAATAGCTTGTTCAGAAAGACTCTGCCCAGGGTGGCTAGTGCAATCAACTTTCTCACTTCGGGTTTCCATCGTAAAGAACTTGCCTGAAGGACTCACGTAGAGAATTCAATTTATATCATCCAAATAGGTGAAACATGAAGTGTACCTAACTAACTCCCAGGAGGGGGTAGCAGTCATCATGTTTACCTTCACTTTTTTCTGGTTTCTGGGAGAAAACGAATTAAAATTCATATGTTATAATTAAAAACCACTAACAGCAAACATGAGAGAGAACAAGCAATTAGTTAATGTATTATTTAAGCCTTTACTACACTTCAGCTATCAAGGGCAATCATTCTTTCTGAGTAAAATGTTTTCTTTCTTCTTTCTTTCTTTCTTTTTTTTTTTTTGGCCCATTATTAAAAGCTTAAGTGTTTACCAATAACTGACAGGAAGTTTGGATTTGCTTCAATTCTACTCTAGGGAGCAATACTCTGACAGTATTTCCTGACCTAATACCTCAAATTATGGCATAGGGTCTAAAGCTAAATGTATTAATTTTCAAACACACAAAAAAGAACGACTCTATAAATTTCACTGTGGATTCTCTGCTGGACATTGATCCACCCATAATTCCTAAGCATCTGTTCTGTTCAGGGCACTATGCTCCAAGCTCAAAAGCTACCATATAGTATATGGTATAGCTATGTACTTTGCTATAGAAATACAGTTTCTACCCTCCAGGAGTTTGAACTCTTTTCTCCTTTATGGTATGTAACTAGTCATTGATAAGGACAATAACAGCAATAATTACCTGTCTGTAGATATTTCTAAAAAAATTAAGGACTTTCACTTATATAATATAATCTTTTATTCTTCCATTTAATATTTAGGGGAATTCTTTGAAGTAGGAGGTAGACGGAAGCATTACCAGCCACCTTATATGAAGGCAACATTTTGCCCCAGAGAGAGTCAAGAGCTTAAAGTCACAACGTTATAGAACCAAAACTAAGACGTGAACTTCCAAACACACAATGAAGCAGTCTGTTTACCTACTAACTGAATTTCTAATGATATTACACTGCCACCTCCCCCATATAGTAGTAAAAATGTTCTGTAATGGTAAGGGGATTTAGACCTTAGGATCTTTCAAACTAGAATAGAAAATTTTCTAGATTTTACAAGTTTTGTAGATTGATAGGGCAAATTGAACTGGGTATAGTGAGCTAAACTTGGATGCCACCATTCCACTCCAAACATAATAAATTATATGTAAGATATTTAAAAATTAAAAAACGTAGCTAAGTATGAAGGCAAGAAATGAAAATGTCAAGCATAAATAAGGAGGACACTCAAAACTAAAGCCATGAGAACTTGACGACAGAGAGGCCAGGGAATTAACAGGACCTGCTAAGTGCCTGGGGACAGGGAATGAGATGCCTGACTTAGGATGGAGTCTGGGACTCAGGCAACTGGTACTGGGCAACTGGCTGCTGTCCTGAAAAACTCAGATCGGTAGCCTGAGAAATGGCATAGTGGCAGGCAACTCATGCTGGGCTGCGAGCGATAAAACAATTGCCCAAGAAAGAAACTGGAATCCCATGTAAGGTGGTATGTGCTAAATGCTCATGGGGGCCAAATTCATACTATTCAAGAAGCACGGAGGCCTACCTTTAAAATTATTTGAGGGTATCTCTTTTGAGAAACCAAAATTAAAATGCTCCATTGTCAAAATGTTAAAGGAATCACTAAAAGAATACAGAATATATAATTTCCCAAACAGTAGAGGGAAAAATGGGGGAGAAAGAAAAGCTCTCCAAAACCTTGACCAATTAGAACATTAACAGGAAAGAGACAAAAAGAAAGAAAAGGTAAATAAAAACATGTAGTAACAGAGAAGAAATATGTCCAAATATATGTGTTATTACTATAAATGATCTAAATTCAGTAAACATAGAGATTGTCAGATTAGTTAAGAAAATAAAAACTGAGTACATCTAAATTCTAAGAGTACTAAAAAATTGAAAATCAAAGAAAGGAATAAATAAAAAATAAAACACATAAATACATATTAATATAAATGAATAAATATATTTAATATATAATTTATATAATTTAATTCTGATGTAATGATACATACTCTATGTTATATAATAATTATATATGATATAATACATATAATAAAAATTATTTATAAAGAAAATACTAACCTAATAAAACCTTAATAAAAACTTTATTAAAAACAGAAAGAAGGGGGGCGCCTGGGTGGCTCAGTTGGTTAAGCGACTGCCTTCAGCTCAGGTCATGATCTCAGGGTCCTGAGATCGAGCCCCGCATCGGGCTCCCTGCTTCTCCCTCTGACCCTCCCCCTGCTTTTGTTCCCTCTCTCGCTGTCTCTCTCTCTCTGTGTCAAATAAATAAATAAAACCTTAAAAAAAAAAAAAAAAACAGAAAGAAGGTATGTTAAGACCAAAAGCATTATCAGAGATAAAGATACTGTCTACATAATGACAAAATATGTAATTCACCAGAAAGCTATAGTAATTCTAAATTTGAATACCCAAAAATACAGAAAAGCAAAAACTGACAGAATTACATAGAAAAACCAAATTATTCATAATCTTTGCTGGAGGTTTTACTATACAACTCACTATAATAACTCTAGAAATTAGAAATTAGTGAGAATGTAGACTATTTGAACTATACAATCAACATGCTGGACATAATGGATGGAAATATAATCTTGTGCCCAACAACTGGAGAACACACGTTCTTTTCAGGCATTTATAGATCTTCAGTGAAAACTGATCATGAAGGATGCTTCGTAAAGCAAGGCCATAAAGCACGTCCCAGTAAATGCCAAAGAAATGATAGCATAGAGAGCACATTTCTGAATAAAGTCTAAATAACTTAGGAATCAATGAGGAAAAGGAAACCAAACAATCCCAAATATTTGAGAAAATAAAACCCTACTTGTAAATAATTCATAGGTCAAACAATAAATCATAGTGGACAATTAAAAATATTCAAAACCAAATACTAATGGAACCATGATGTATACAAACTTGTTGGGTGCAGCTACAATGGTGTATAAAGAACATCGTGCCTTAAATGCCTCTATTAAAAATACTTGAGAACCAATGAGCCAAGGATCCACTCAAAATCTAGAAAATAGAATAAACTAAAATTATGTATAAAGTGACTTCTATTCTTGTCTATGATGAAAAAGATTACATAACACTAACCACACTACCAAGAATAACTATACAAACTGGGTAAAATTTTAAAAAGAACTGTTTGAAGGCATCAGAGATCAACCCACGTAAAGAGGACTTGAGAGTTCAAGATCTTAGAGAGTAGGTAAAGCCCACTGAGGGCAACATCACATTTGCCTCCATTTGTTTCCCGGAGGGGTTTTGCCAATTTGTGGAACAAGGAAGAGAAGCAGAAAGAAGCAACATGAGGTCTTCAATAGTCTCACTTACATTGATATTTCAATACAGCTCTAATTACAGTTCAGGTGGTCAAGGTGGCAGAACCTGAGAGGCCCAGACCTCAGAGAAGTAGGAGCTGCCGAAAAATGAGCTTGAAATTTGATGTGTACTTTTCCTTAGAGCTGTTTTTCAGCCCCTAAGCTGCATATTCACAGGGGAAGGTGCCAACAATCTAAGTGGAAAGCAGCTTCTGTGAGGCTGAAGAGTTGACTGGAGGCTTTGGTTGGAGAGAAAGAGGTTGGAGCTGGGACCTACCAAAGTGGAGAAGCCCCGGTTAACAACCCAGGTTTTCAGATGAGGCACCTGAAGCATATGCTCTAGGCATCTAGGCTGTGCCCTGGAGCAAAGGCAAACTGAAAATAGAGACCCTTGTCCCCCCAAAAGCCTGAAACCAGCCTCAACTGCATCAATGTGATCTGTCTGTACTCTGTGCATGTGCCAGAAAAAATTTACATCTTCTCTGTAGAAAGGTAACATCATCCAGAGCCTTTACAATTTTCTATTGTTATACACAATGCCCAACATTCAGTAAAAATTATCGTAGATAGCCAGAAGGAGAATCAAATGACCAAAAACAAAGTTAGAAATAAAAGACAATAGAAATAGTCTCATAGGTGATCACAATATGATTGTATGCTCAAGAAAATGGGGGAAAAATGGAGTGTTTCCTCGTAGAATTCATCAGAGACTATAAAACAGTAATCAGATAGAAACTTTAGACATAAAAGTGTAACAAGTATTACCAATTTAATAGATTAATAGTGGATTAGACACAGTAGAAGGATTAGTGAATCGTAAGGTTAATAAAAAACTTATGTAAGTTCAATATACAAACACAAACTACATTCTATACATATGTAGTACTATAGAATATATAGTATGATTAAAAACACAGTATCCATCAATATATCTAACAAAAGAGGTACAAGACCTTTACAAACAGATTGATAAAGACTTAGATAATTGTAGACAGCTTCTGTGTTTATGGATTCCACCAGGGCATCCCAAACTTTAATGTGAATATGAAGCCTCTGCGATCTTGCTCGAATGCAAATTCTGATTCCATAGGCCTGGGGTGAGGCTCTAGACTCTGCATTTCTATTTATTAATTTATTAATTTTAAAAAAAATTTATTTAAGTAATCGCTACACCCAACATGGGGCTCAAACTCATGACCCCAAGATCAAGAGTCACCCATTCTTTGGATTGAGTCAGCCAGGTACTCCTTAGATTCTGCATTTCTAATAAGCTCCCACATAATGCTGGTCCACAAACCACACTTTGAGTATCACAGATTTAGAAGGCTCAATATCACAATTTATATTAAGTTACATAATTACATAATATAACTAGTATAAAATGCATAATTTACATTGATATTTCAATATAGCTCTAATTAAAATAGACAGTTGTTTGGTAGGACTTGACAAATTGGTCCTAAAATTTATATAGAAAAGCAACGTGCCACAAATAGCTAAGGCAACTTTGGAGAAGAATAAGTTTGAATGGGACTTACCCTATCGAATGTCAGATCTTTTTATAAAACTGTAATAATCAAAATGGTGTGGACTTAGCACAGTGTATAGATAAAGCAATGGAACAGAATAAAAGGCAAGAAGCACACCTATACATGAATGCAAAGTTGATATGGAATAGAGGTGAAATTGTACAGCAATTAGAAAAAAGAAAATTTAATAAAAGTTACGGGTATAATTACTTATTCACATACAAAAATAAAATTGAATCCTATTTTACAGCATACTCAAAATAAATTCCAGGTGGGTTTAAGTGCTGAATTTAGGTAGTAAAACTTTAAAATAAGAAAAAAAAATAGAAAAATATTTTTAAGACTCAAAGTGTGAAAGGATTTATTTATTTATTTATTTATTTATTTATTTATTTATTTATTTATTTTGTAATTAATGGAAGGATTTTTTTTAACAAAGCAAATAAGCACAAATGTTAAAGTAATAGATTGAGAGTTTTGATTATATTACAACAAAAACTTCTGTAAACCAACAGTCACCATTAAAAAAAGTGAAAGATAAGGGTGTCTGGGTGGCTTGGTCAGTTAGGCATCTGCCTTTGGCTCAGGTCATGATCACAGGGTTCTGGAATCAAGCCCCACATCAGGCTCCCCACTCAGCGGGGAGTCTGCTTTTCCCTCTCTCTCTGCCCCTTTCTCCCTTCCTCCCCACTGTGCTCTCTGCTCTGTCTTTCAAATAAGTAAATAAAATCTTAAAAAAAAAAAAAAAAGTGACTGTCTAGCTGGGTGATAGACAATGGGGAGGGTATGTGCTATGGTGAGTGCTGTGAATTGTGTAAGACTGTTGAATCACAGACCTGTACCTCTGAAACAAATAATACATTATATGTTTAAAAAAAAAAGAAGATAGCAAGAAGGGAAAAATGAAGGGGGGGAAATTGGAGGGGGAGACGAACCATGAGAGACTATGGACTCTGAGAAACAAACTGAGGGGAGGGGGGTGAGGGGATGGGTTAGCCTGGTGATGGGTATTAAAGAGGGCACATACTGAATGGAGCACTGGGTATTATACGCAAACAATGAATCATGGAACACTACATCAAAAACTAATGATGTAATGTATGGTGATTAACATAACATAATTAAAAAAAAGTGAAAGATAAGTCAGACTGGGAGAAGACATTTTCAATGCATACTTCTGGGAATTAGCATTCTGCTAATTCTAAAGCACCCTACAAATCAAGAAGAAAAAGAATTTGAAAAAGAACGGGGATAAAAGGGAGAAACTCAAATGGCAAAGGGTAAAAGCATGAAAATATGCTTCATCTTACTAGGGACCACAGAAATAAAACACAAATGAAAATTACAAGGAGATATGATTTCAAATCCATTAGAATGGCAACTATCAAAATGTGGATAATTCTAGGAATTGATGAAGAGGCAGGTGAAATGACTTTTGTAACTTATGGGAGGTAAATGATTTGTAACTTTGGAGAGCAGTTTGACAAAACCTATTAATTTGGCAATATGGATTCCCTATTGCCCAACAATTCCTTTCCTGGGGATTTTCTCTGGAAAAATTCTTGCACATGCGCACAAGTGGGCAAGTACAGGAAAGTTGTCAGCAGTGTTTTTCGTAGTTGTAAAATACTAGGGAAAACTAAGTATATATAAACAGCAGAATAAACAATGAAATTATAGTACATTCATACCACTGAATATAACACCAAATTGAAAATATTTATGTATTAACATGACCAAATAGAAATTTTAACTGAAAAGGAAAGTAGCAAAAGGATACAAAACCCACCAAATTCAGCACAATGTTTATCTCTGGAGGTGGGAGGTGAGAAGAAATTGCAAATGAAAGAAGATACGTGGAGGTCTCCAAAGTATTTGTAACGTTTTAGTTCTTAAGCTGGTTAATGGTTACAGAGGGTTCCACTTTACTATTCTTTATACCTTTTTGTATTTATGAAATATATAAATATAAAACAATTTGGAAGGGGTCCAGAATTGGTAAATGTGGAGGGCAGTGTTAGAAGGAAATGCTAACCCGCTGGAAGAGATCACCTCCACAATGCAGGGCACCGCTGAGAAACTACCGCGGAAGACCACTGTTGAAAGTAAGCTGACAGTAAAGAGATATGAAGCACATCAGGAAATCCGTTCCCATAAGAGAGAGTCAGCAGACACAACAAGTGAGAGAATTTCCAGTTGAGAAACTAAAGAAAATAGAGCAGTTTCCAAAGAGCTTCAACATAAGCAGTTTCAAAAACGTTCAAAGACATAAAGGAATCAACTGAACTCATGTCAGAAGGAGACATTGTAAAAACAGAGTAAGCAGGTTTGAAAACAGATATATTCTAGAAATGAAAAAGACTGCTGTCATAATTGTAAAATTCAATATAATAGGTCAAAGTAAGCCAAAGCAAGAATTAATAAATTGGAAGGTGAATTTAAGAATACAACTTGAAACCTCAAAAGATGTATGATAAGAAAGAGGCAATGAGAGATATGAAGAATGGAATTAAAAACTCCAATGTGTCTAAAACAGTTCCAGAAGGGGAAAGAAAGAATGTGGGAGTAGTTACATGCAACTAGGTTGATGAAGAATCTTCTTATTTATTTATTTGAAAGAGAGCATGAGCAAAGCATAGGGGGGAGGGGCAGAGGGAGAGAATCTCAAGCAGACTCCCTGCAGAGTGTGGAGCCTGACCTGGGGCTCGATTTCACAACCCTGAGATCATGACCTGAGCGGAAATCAAGAGACAGACATTCAACTGGCCGAGCCACCCAGGTTCCCTGATGGAGAATCTTCTAGTAAGACATGAATTCTCAGATTGAAAAGTTACAAACCAAATTCTAAACTGAAGAAAACACAGAGCGAGCGAGCGAGAGAGACAGAGACTGAGAGACTGTAGTCTATCAGATAGAAAGAAGAAATTTTAAAAACCACCAGAAGTGGTAAGACAGATAACCTGTGAGTAAAAACAATCAGATTGACAATGGATTTCTCATCAGTAAGGAAGTAATCTGGAAGAAAATTTAATAATGCCTTCAAAGTCTGAGGAGAAAAATATAACAGCCAATCCAGAATCCTACACTTAACTAAATTATCACTCCTGAATGAGGGTGAAATTGGGGCACTAGGTGGCTCAGTTGGTTGAATGTCTGACTCTTGATCTCAGCTCAGGTTTTGATCTCAGGGTCATAAGTTCAAGCCCCACGTTGGGCTCCACACTCAGCGTGGAGCCTACTTTAAAAGAATGAGGGTGAAATAAAAGTATTTTAAGACATACAAAGAGAGTCTATTATACATTGAAAGAGCCTCCTGATAAGGGAACTAGAATCTAGAAGGAATAGAAACCAAGTGGCGGTAACGAGAAAAACATTAGTAAGCCTGTTCCTACATAAAAATGAGGGTTGATAGTGAAAAAATAATAAATAATGTAAGTGTTAAAATACACAAAATGAATTATTTTGTTAGTGGGGAGTAGTTCAGACAGGCTTAGAAAATTCTATTTTCCTTGTGTTGTTTGGGTAAACAAAGATGATTAACTTTAGACTTTGCTGGAAAAATACAGACTTAAAAAATTTAAGGGCAATCACATAAAGAATGAGAAAGGAAACTCACAACTTGCTAACTAGAAAATCATTAAAAGGTAACTGAGAAACAGTTCGATAGAAGGCAGGAAATTAAGAAAGAAGGGAGGGAGGTGGGGGAGAGGGAGGGAAAGGAGGAGAAGCAGCGGCAGCAACTAAAAATCAGAGTAAAGAGAAAATCCAGGTAAGTTGATAGGAATTAATCCAAATATGTTAATGGTAACAATATACTATTTGCGATGGTCAGTTTTATTTATCAGCTTGACTGGGCTACAGTCTCCAGTTACTCAAATACTAATGGAGATGTTGCTGTGAAGGTATTTTATAGGTGTGATTAAAGCCCATAATTAGTTGACTTTAAGTAACAGAGATGAAAAATCTTCGAGGGTCTGAGTCAATCAGTGAAAGGTCTTAAAAGCAGAGCTGAGTCTTCCCTGAAGAGGAGGAAATCAGGCTGTGGACAGGAGCTTCATCCCATGCCTGAGAGTTCTAGCCTGCCCTTTCTGACGGCCTGCCCTACAGTTTCAGGCTGCCCAGCCAGCCCTAGTAAGTGTGATCCAATTCCCTGCGATAAATCTCTATCTCCTACTGGTTTTGTTTCTCCAGTTGAATGCTGACTGATAGGTACACTATGTAAATGGCTTCAACTCACATCTTCACATGCATAAATCCCCAAATTGCATTAAGATCAAATCAAACTGCTCTTGATGAGAAATATACCTGATACATCAAGAAGGTTGAAAATTAGGGATAAAGAGAATGCATATAGCAGGCAAGTGTGTGCCAGAAGGAAGCAGTGACAGGGAGAAAGAGGGCTATTGCATGATAACAAGAGCATCTCTGATGAGCAGGGACATCAGGACCCACAAGAGGAGTCTACCATGAAGTTGCCTATGCTTCCAAGCAAGTCCCAGTCCTTATGAGTTTCTGTTAAACTTGGTGATTTCATTTCTCAGAAGAGTTCAAGTCATTTTCTATGTGAAAGCTGTAAAGTTTCTACCTTTTTTTTTTTTAAGATTTTATTTATTTATTTGACAGAGAAAGACATAGCAAGAGCAGGAACACAAGCAGGGGGAGTGGGAGAAGGAGAAGCAGGCTTCCCGCAGAGCAGAGAGCCCGATGTGGGGCTCGATCCCAGGACCCTGGGATCATGACCCGAGCCGAAGGCAGACGCTTAACGACTGAGCCACCCAGGCGCCCTCTACCTTTTTTTTTTTTTTTAAAGATTTTATTTATTTATTTATTTGAGAGTGAGAAAGAGCACAAATGGGGGGGGGGGGGCCAATCAGGAGAATCATGGGACGTGGGGCTAGATCCCAGGACCCTGAGATCATGACCTGAGCTGAAGATAGACACATAACCGACTGAGCCACCTAGGTGCTTCAAGTTTTCACCTCTTAATCTTGAAATAATTACAGATTCACAGCAAGTTGCAAACACTGTCTAGAGAGGTATAGAGTACCTGTCACCCAGTTCCCCTCAGTGCTCACATTTTTATGTAACTATAGCACAAGAGTAAAACCCGGAAACAACCCGGAAACTGACGAGGCTGTAGTGTGTATGTGTGTAGTTCTGTCATTTTAGCACACGTGTAGATTCCTGCACTCTCCAGCCCAGGTAGATACAGAACTATCCCATCACCACAGGGCTCTCCCTGGTGCTACCCTTCATAGAGGGTCCCCTCCCCTTCACTATCCCCAACCCCTGATGACCACTGATCTGCTCTCCATCCTAATAATTTCGCCACTTTTTTTTTTTAAAGATTTTATTTATTTATTCATGAGAGACAGAGAGAGAGAGAGAGAGAGGCAGAGGGAGAAGCAGGCTCCCAAGGAGCAGGGAGCCCGATGCGGGACTCGATCCCAGGACCCTGGGATCATGACCTGAGCCGAAGGCAGATGCTTAACCATCTGAGCCACTCAGGCGCCCATAATTTCGCCACTTTGAGAATGTTATATAAATGGAATCATACAGAATGTTGCCTTTTCTGATCTGGCTCTTTTACTTAGCGTAATGGCCTTGAGATCCATCCCAGGTGTCGCATGTATCATTAGTTCCTTCCTTTTTATAGCTAAGTACTATTCCACAAACTGGTACATGTTTTTAAGTTTGAAGAAAAACGAGGAATTTTGTGAAATAAAAATACTAACTTTTTTTTTTTTTTAAGTAGGCTCCATTCCCAGCACGGAGCCCAATGTGGGGCCTGAACTCACGACCCTGGGATCAAGACCAGAGTTGAGACCAAGAGCCAGCTCCTTAATCAACTGAGCCACCCAGGTGCCCCTAAAAATATTAACTTTTAAAATGTTTCTTAAAAGGTGGAAGCTCTTAAGATTACAGGATTTTTAAGTTTTGTCTTAAAAGAGTCTGAGGTTGCTTATTTCACCATTTTGGGCCTTAAACACTCTCCCAATTTGGGGGAAAAGAGATGATTTATGTTCTTGCCAAATCATAAATGGAATGGACATAATAACCCGTTTATTTTGACAGGAATGTTTGTTAAGTGCCAGCTTAACATGTTTCTCTGTGCTGGTTGCCCACAAGCAAAGAAAAGAGGGCAAAGATGCATCTTATGGCCAGCACGGTGCCTGGCACATGGCAGCCTCTCGAACGTTATTCACTGAATGAATAAAATAAAATAACATTTATTTTCCTGCTTTAAAAGGGAATTTATAATGCGGTAACAGAGAAAATATGTGGATACAAATAACTGTTAGGAAACTGTATATATCGGGGTAGACGAACCATGAGAGATGATGGACTCTGAAAAACAAACTGAGGGTTGCTGGAGTGGGGGGTGGGGTGGGAGGGATGGGGTGGCTGGGTGATAGACACTGGGGAGGGTATGTGCTATGGTGAGCGCTGTGAATTGTGTAAGACTGTTGAATCTCAGATCTGTACCTCTGAAACAAATAATGCAATATATGTTAAGAAAAAAAAAAGAAGAAGAAGGTAGCAGGAGGGGAAGAATGAAGCGGGGGAAATCGGAGGGGTAGATGAACCACGAGAGATGATGGACTCTGAAAAACAAACTGAGGGTTCTAGAGGGGAGGGGGGTGGGAGGATGGGTTAGCCTGGTGATGGGTATTAAGGAGGGCACATTCTGCATGGAGCACTGGGTGTTATGCACAAACAATGAATCATGGAACACTGCATCTAAAACTAATGATGTAATGTATGGGGATTAACGTAAGAATAAAAAAAAATTAAAAAAAAAAGGAAACTGTATATATCATAAAGAGGGTGGAGTGCAGTGGAGTGGAGTGGCACAGTCCATAGGAGAAAACTTGTCCTTTGAGTTGAGAGGACAAGAGAAGCCTTCACATAATTGGTGACATCTGTGTTTGGCCGTGAACAATAACAAGAATTCGGAGAAAAATGAATCAGAGAGAAAAAAGCGTCCTCCCAGACACAATAATCACAATACTTGATGATTATTTCTGTCTCCCTGTGTGCTGGGCATTTTGCTAAGCACTTTACGTACTTAAATCATGTCCCCCTCACAGTGCCTGTGTTAAGATCCCCACGATGACCAAGAGGCACAGAGAAGTTATGTGCCTTGCCCAGCACGACCACTGTAATGGGCTGAGCGGGGAAAACCAGGCAGGGAAGCTCCAGAATTCTCCCTCTAACGACGTGACGTGGAAGCAAGTTTTAGAGAACAGTGAACTGACTGGAATCTAGACTGGGTAATCGGAGCTGGGAAGAGAAGCCTAGAAAGATTCATAGGAACCAGGTCCTAGAGGGCTTCCAATGCCATCCCAAGTCATGTGGACATATTTCAGAAAGCCTTTGGAGGTTTCGAGCACAGGCATGACTTGGTTAGAGCTGTTTTGTTTGGTTGTGTAGTTCTTGGCTTTGTTGAAGGTCTAGCAGTGAGAAGGAGCACGTTGATGTTAGCTGTGGGAGAACGAGTGAGCTCCGTCCAGAGAAGTGCTAAGAGGGCACCTGTGAGAAGGAAGATGGCAATGCAGCTGAGAGCTGCTGGGAAGGTGGACAACTCAGGCCCTGGCCACAGGCTGAGGAACAGGGTGCGTGGGGAGCAGGGACGGGAGCACCGCAGGTGTCCTTGCACTTTCTGGCCTGTATACTGGGGCGCATCATGGTCCCCTTCAATCACTCCAGGAAGTGGAAGAGGAGGAATGCTTCAAGAAGAAAAGAGACTTGAGCCTCAAATATTTTGACTGAGGGATTCCAAGGGTACTTCCAGGGTTCACGAGACTATGTGGAAGGACCCAACACTGGCAAGACTCTGGAGGGGCTGCACATGAGCAGTGAGAGCGGATGAGCTTACCTTGGATGAGATTTTTTTTAAAAGCCAGTTTTTAAAGAATTTTTAATCAGTGAAGAAATCTCACACTTGGATGAAGCAAGCACTTTATGAAGCTCAAGCACCACAGACCTATGATTTGGGGATATTCACAAAAAATGGTACAGAAATGAGACTCGAGGCCTAAAGGAATTGCTGTGGGAATTTACACTGCGTTGTAGAAAGAAACCCCAATTGTAGTTCTTTCCAAACTTGTCATGATTGCCATTTATGAACAGGAGACTAAACTATTCTCGTTGACCATTTGAACCACCTGCTGATGCTTTCCTGAGCAGAGTTTTGAAAATTTCAGTGTCTCACATTTAGCTTCCCTATCTAGTATTACTTTGGTAAAATCTTAGATCTAGAGAGAAAAATGACTAGAACTGCAGAAATGGTAAGAATAATTTTAAAAAACAAGAGTAACAACAGCAGTAATTTCGAAAGGTAATAACAACCCAGTGGGCTTCCTTGAAGCCTTTTCAAGGCTTCTTGTATCTCTAAGGTTTTGGCAGTTCTTGGAATAAGTGCTGGGACTGAACAGGTGCTTGGTCTACTTTTTATTTTCCTGTTTTCAAATGCAGCTCCTTTTGGAAACTTGCGAGTTAGTTGAGGTATTATATGTAAAACAAAAAACAAAAACAAAATGACGTATCAGTTTTTTTTTTTTAAAAAGAAATATTTAATTTATTTGTTTAAAGTGATAGAGCATGCATGTGAGTTCGTGGGGAGCAGAAGGAGAGGGACAAGCAGACTCCCCACTCTCCACCAAGCACAGAGCCCCACACGGGGCTCTATGTGGGGCTGATCCCAGACCTTGAGGTCATGACCTGAGCCAAAATCAAGAGTCAGTTGCTTAACCTACTCAACCACCCAGGCGCCCCTAGGACATGCTTCTAAGTATACCCTAGAAGAGGGACTCAATTCCAGATCTACAAATAGGCTTTAAGCAAGCCCTTCACTTTGTGTATGAAAATCGTGAGTGAGGTGCATGCATTTTCCTGGAAGCTTATTTTACTGAGCTTCCATCACTATCTCAAGCTCAAGAAGCTAACACCCGTCTCCTGGATCCTTTTCAGTTCAGGGACTATAGCAGCAAGGCACACTCGTGTGTGCCTGATCCCTGCAGCACAGTGTGACATGTTGGAAAAAGTGTCGGGCTAGGATTTAGAAGACATTTCTTTTGTTCTGGCCGCACTCTGCGCTTCCGTGAACTTCAAACAAGTCACTTACTCTCTGTAGGCCTCAGTTTGTTCATCACTCCCATGGAACAGAATATCTACCCTACTGGGACAGACTTAACCAGCTATCGTGAAAACAAAATAAGGTAGTAAATGTGTTTTGAATAAAGCAAAACATCATAAGAAAGCCAGTTATTACTTGGTGAACTCGTCTCTACTGCTGGTTACTTTGGTGTCTACTTCTTTCTTTTCTTAGAGGCCCCTGGTTCCCTCAATTCCTCCATCTCTGCTCTTTGCTCTGTATTTTGTAGATGCTGCTTCCTACAGTAGGTACAGAGAAAAGGATGTTGATTAGGCCAGAGGTTCCTTTAAGAACTTGCTTCAAAGAGGGAAATACTAACGCTTCGCTTTTGTAGAGTGCTTTACAGTTTTTCAAGATATTTTATATTAACTGCCATATTTTCATACACCTATTTTATTTTTTTCTGGAAACTGAGGCACACAGAGGTGAGGAGTCCAGGTCACTTCAGGTGTCTAGGGTAGCATGAGGGCTGGAACCTGGGTCTTCCAACAGTGGGTTTTGCCACAACTCTCCTGGGTCTCATCTTAGGTGGGAGATACAGAATCAATCGTGACAGTCTTATTTGGTCATACAGTGAGAAGGTATTCATCAACAAGGGAACGAAACATCCCTTTTCCTTTTCAATGATCCAAGAAAATCTTTCTGTCTTCCATCATGCCTATTTTCAGATGGGGTTTGACCTTGTAGCTAAGTCTTTCTCTCACTGCTGACTCTGCTCACTCTCCTTCAACTTGATTCATTTGGGCCCCAGTGGGCCCTGCTTGGGGAAAGGTCCATCTGGGAGTGTTCAATACATTCCCTTGTCAAGCAGAGGAAAAGAGCTGCACTTGCAGAATAAGGAAACTTCCAAGAGGGCTCTGGCCAGAAGTCAATTTGCAATTTTGAGAGCGACACTTGATCTGGACCCTGACATAACCTGCCTTTTGCGTATTACTTCACAAATGCTGCTACATATCTTTTTACTCTTGCCCAGAGCCATGAGTCCTCCAAATCGGGGCACTGCTCCCATTTTCAACCAATCATTCAACATGGACACAACTCACATACGTTTGCTGAGCACCTACTGTGTGTCAACTGCTCTGGGAAATAAAACAAATGAGAGTTGGGATGCCTGGGTGGCTCAGCCAGTTAAGCGTCTGCCTTCGGCTCAGGTCATGATCCTGGGGTCCTGGGATCGACCCCGCATCGGGCTCCCTGCTCAGCGGGGAGCCTGCTTCTTCCTCTGCCACTCCCCCTGTTTGTGCTCACTCTCTTTCTCTCTCTGATTAAGAAATAAAATAAAATAAATTAAAAAATAAGATAAAATTCCTTAAAAAAAACCAAACCAAATGAGAGTTAACTGGGCCTGCTTTAAAGCCTTCCAGGGTGCAGGAAATCGCAGTGACCTAGCAGCATATGGGTGATTCTGGAGAGGGCTGTGCTCTGGGTCCGGGGGCTACAGAGAGGAGAGACTAAGTTGGCCGGATTAAAATATTCAGTTGCCCTGAGAAGATGCTCTACCTCACACTTTATTAGGGGAATGCAAATTAAAACAACAGTGGAATACCACCACACACCTATTAGAATGGCCGAAACCCAGAATGCTGGATAGCACCAAATTCTGGAAAGGATGTGGAGCAACAGGAATTCTTTCTCATTCATTGTTGGTGGGAATGCAAACTGGTATAGCCTTGGGGAGACAGTTCAGCAACTCCCTACAAAACTAAATATATTCTTACCATACATTCTAGCAATTGTGGGTTTTGGTATTTACCCAAAGGAGGTGAAAAATTGTGTCCACACGAAAACCTGCCCATGGGTGGACGTTTATATAGCAGCTTCATTTATAAAACTTGGAAGCGACCAAAATGTCCTTCAGTCAGTGAAGAGATAAGCTGTGGGTACATCCAGACAATGGAATATTATTCAGTGCTAAAAAGAAATGAGCTATTGAGCCAGAAAAAGACATGAAGGAACTTTAAATGCATATTACTATGTGAAAGAAGCCTATCTGAAAAGGCTACGCTCTATGCGATTCCAACAATATGACATTCTGGAAAAGGCAAAACTATGCAGACAGTAAAAAGATCAATGGTTACCAAGGATTAGTAGGGAGGGAGGCATAAACAGGTGGAGCACAAAGGATTTTTAGGGCAGTGAAAAAAACTAGTATGTGACCATAATGGATACAATCAATAGAATGTGTAACACCAAGAGTGAACCCGAATGTAAGCTATGGACCTGGGGTGATAAGGAACGTTAATATAGGTTCATCAGTTGCAACAAATTTAATATTCTGGTGGGGGATGCTGAAAATGGGAAGGCTATGTCTGTGTGGGGGCAGGGGATATATGGGAAATCTTTGTAACTGTCCTCTCAATTTTTCTGTGAACCTAAGATGGCTGTAAAAATAAAGTCTATTTTTTTAAGATTTTATTTATTTATCACTGTCGAGAGAGAGAGAGTGGGGGAGAAGCAGAGGGAGAGGGACAAGCAGACTCCATGCTGAGTGTGGAGCTGGACACGGGGCTCATTCCCACAACCCTGAGAGCATGACCTGAGCCCAAACCGAGTCAGACACTTAACCAACTGAGCCACTCAAAATAAAGTCTATTAAAAAACATTTAGCATCATGAGAGCAGGGCTCTTATCCATCCTGTTTACTGCTGAATTCTTAGCTCTTGGCCTAGCCTGCTGCTCAGTAATTATTGATTGAAATAACTGAAGGACCTCTGCCTGAATTAAAGAGAAGGTTTACCAGAGAAAGTGAGAATCAGGTAAGCCTGAGAGTGAGTAGTGTTTCCATTGACAGGGAAGTGTGGGCCCAGTATGAATACTGGAGGCAAAAAGAATAATTCAATACAAGCACAGAAGCCTGGAAACAATGAACCATGTGGGAAACTTCGAATGGGCCACTGTGGCTGGAGCATAGGCTTTTCAGGAGAAAAGCAGAACAAAGCCATTGACTGATGTCAGCTATGAAGTTATTATTGTGACTCCATTTCACAGAGGAGGAACCTGAGGCTCAGAGAAGTTAGGTGATTCATCAAAGGTTATGCATTTACATATAAGATGTATGCCCCTTCTGTGTGTGGGCATTGTACTAAGTACTTCCTGGGCATTATCTCTCTTAATTCATAAAGCAAGTTTATGAGATCGCTACTATTATTTTTCTAATTTTATAGATAAAAATAACAAATCTTAGAGAAGTTAAATGATTTGCCTGCAGCTTCCTGTTCAAGGTGGTAGATTGATCACATCCTATGGCCTCCCCTTCCTGACCTAAACCCCTAGAAATGAAAGAAAAAACTTTAAAAAGGAAAGAGAGAGAGGAGAAGAAATCACAGCAACATTTTGAAACTAATGATAGACTAGAAGAAATGATGAGAAGTGGTGGAAAGAAAGCAGCACTGGGACTGAAGAGTAAGAATCTTCTGGTAGAGCTCTCTGATCAGGGTTTGGGATACTGCCGAGTGGAGTGCTCCACTCCTGGGCATGGTGGTGCCCTAGCAGGGCCCCAGGGATGCCGGCAGGCTGGTTAGCTGGCTTTCTGTACGCCCCCTCCTCGCTCTTTGCAGGCAGCACTGGCTGAGGGTGGGGAGCAGGGTCTGCCTCTGGGCGGGAGCCGGGCTGGTGGGGAACTGGATCGGAGACAAGTGACAGGCACCCCATGGCAGGCAGAGAATATCGCTCCGTGACTAGCTTCAGAGGTTCCATGCCCCGTGCTGCACTACCCCCTCTACGCCTCCACTGGAAAACATCCCAAAGGCGAGCCTCAGCAGCACGGCTAACCCTCCCCTCGCACACACAGTCTGAACCAGTGGTCTACCTGGGGATCTGAGCATAAAGATGGCCTCCAATAAAGAACTGTCAATTTGTGGACGGAGTCACTTGCCTTCTGTCACCTCTAATTTGTTTAAAATATCTACTAAGCAGCAAACGCTTTGGGTTTCCACCTTAGGTCTCCAAGGTAACATCTCTTCCCACTCTGCCAAAGCACCTTCTAAACCTAACTTGTGTGGACCACATGCTTGAATCTGCAGTGCTGGAGCAAGCTCCCAGAGGAAAAGCTACACAATTTCTTGTTGGGCTATTGACCCACCAGGCATATAACACACCTTCAGCACAAATTTAGTGAGTGTCTCCTGTATGTGCAGGGCTTTCCAGGGCTGGAAGGCTGGGGATGTCTGGAGGAATGGCAAGAACATGGAATTTGGCGTGGGCTCAAAGTTGACAGAGGTGATCCCAAATAACTGATCTAAACAATTAATGGAGAAGCAGAAGGACATCCTAAAATAACTTGATGAGGGCTGGCGCCTTGAGTGAGGTCTTGGAGGACCGGGCTTGGTGGTGGGCCTGGGGAAAGGGCATTTCCAAGAGCACGAGCCAGGGCCTAAAGGCAGGAATGAGCACGGTGGAGAGGTGGACAGAGAAGGCACCTGTATGACTTGGGCAGTATCTTCATGAGGGGTAGAAGCAAGACAGAGAGCCTGTTCTTCCTGGTTGTGAAACTGGATCCAGTGGTGTGTTAGTTTCCTGGGGTTGCAGTCACAAATTACCATAGACTGGGGGCTTCACACCACAGAGCATCCTTCCTTGTCACTCTCTAGCTTCCGCTGGCTCCCAGTGATCTTCGGTGTTTCTTGGTTTGTAGCTACATCACTCTGATCTCCGTCCCCATCATCCCATGGCCTTCCCTGTGTGGCTTCACATGGCTCTCTTCTTATAAGGACACCACTCGCCAGATTTAGGACCTATGCTAATCCAGGATGACCTCATCTTAACCGATTACATTTGCAAAGTACTCCATTTCCAAATAAGGTCACATTCTGAGGTTCCAGGTGGACATGAATTTTTAGGGGACATTATTTAACTTAGTACATCCTCTCTATAGATGACACAATTTACAAAGTGGCTACCAAGACCCTGCTTTGGGACACAGGGACAGATTCTCCTGACTGGCCCCTCAAGGGGATGGAAATCCTTCCTGTGACCACCGAAACTCTCCTAAATGTCTAACCAACATCATTTCTCTGAGATCTCTCTGAGATGCCCAGCAGGGGATCTTTTTCCTCCTCTTCTAATTTGTTCATATTACGGGCAATGGGAATGTTGCTAGCCTCCCTCAAATAGTTTGCTTCTGCAGACAATGCACCGCTTGCCCGTTTCTATTTTAAAGCTGCGCACGCATCTGTAAGAAGACGGGAGTGTTATGTAATACCTACCATTTTTGTCAAAACCTCATCTCACCCCATTGCCTGATACAGGAGGAAGTTACTGGTGTGAAATTTGCTGGTTTTTTTTTTTAAGGTGAAGAGTATATTCAGATGGATTTCATACCTCACATTCATAAGCAGGTCCATTTTTAAAAGACTATAGGTACTGTGCTAATAAAAGATGAAATTCACATCTGTCTCCCACATAGCACACCAGCAATGATTGGCCAAATATAGCTGAATACTCTGCCTTTGCCTTTATAGGTATTTTAAAGAGGTGCCCTAGAGGGAAGCATGCAGATTGATCAACAGAAAACATCTTAAAGAAAGGAAGACGACCAAGAATATTTCCCCTTGTAGCAGGTTATGATGCTAAAGTGTTAGTACGTTTGGAGCTTGTCATCTGGACCATTTCAGTTTATAAATGAGAGCTGCAACAGTCACGGGGGATTTCAGGAAGGGAAAAATTACTTCAGGGAAAAGATATTTCTTTGTTAGAATCAGGCCTTTGTGAGAGGTGAGATGGTCCAGCCCGAATGCCAGGACTGGGAATCCATCATAGCTGCCAGGCCTAGGCAAGGCCAGGTGTCAGAGTGTGGGAGCCAGGGCAGGGCCTTGGGAGCACATACACAGAGATACAAGTCTGTGGTTGCTCTGAATAGGGGAGCCAGTCTGTGAGAGTAACAGCAGGAGGATGCAAGGTGCCATTAGACAAATGCCCAGAGTGAGGCCAGAGTATCATCCAAACAGAAGGAAGGGGTAGTAAGTTGACTGGGGTCCAGCAAGGGAGAGGCTGATAACAAGGAAGTCTGGCACTGGTTACTGGGATCCCAGTCATAGGAAAACTGGAGGTTCAAGGGAAACATATCCAGTCTAAGTTCTGCAGACATTCCAACTTAGGCTGGGGAAGAGGGTAAAGATGGGTCTTGGTTAACTGCTTTGTAAACTGTACCATCTATAGAAAAGACTGAGAGATACCTCTTATACCGGGTTGAATGGTGTTCCCCCAAAAGTCAAGTCTACTGGAACATCACGATGTAACCTTATTTGGAAATAAGGTCTTTGCTGATATAATTAGCTAAGGTGAGGTCATACTGGATTAGGGTTGGATCTAAATCAAATTACTGGTGTCCGTATAGAAAGAAGGTCATGTGAAGACACAGAGAAGAAGACCACGTGATGATGGAGGCAGAGACTGCAGTGATGCAGCCACAAATCAAGGATTTCTGGGAGTCCCCAGGAACAAGGAAGAGGCCGGGGAGGATCCCTCCCTGGGGCCTACAGAGGGAACAGTGCTGCATGGAATCCCTGAGCACTCAATGCAGTACCATTTGCTGCCACGCCCTCAAGTTCTGGGTCTGTGTGTCCCATACCTGTTTGGTCTGAGCTTCTTGAGCATGAAGCCCAGAGGGCTTGTGATCTTTTGTTACTGAGCTTTGGCATATTGGAAAGAGAACTGGACTTCAATTTAAGAGACCTGCGCTGTTTTATTACTTATTCAAGTAGACATTTGTCTATTCAGCAAATGTTTATCAAGTACCTAATGTGGACCAGGTGCTGAGATAGGCTCTGGGGAGACAAAGATGGTAATGGAGTTTCTGATGTGAAGGAACCATTGACTGGTGACATGTCCAGTCAATCACATTTTCATGAGATGATATACCAAGGGCAATAGTGGAGGATTAGGAAAGCTCTGGGGTGGCCCAGCAAGGCCAGCCAAGGCGAGATGCCAGTGGACAGAGAAAAGTCCTTGGAAGTGATACCCAAACAGAGTCTTGAAGGGTAAGGAGGCATGAGCCAGGTGAAGAGGGAGGAAGGCATTTTAGAGAGAAGATAGCATGAGTGAGTTAGTGGAGGTGCCACACGTAGCATTTGCAGAGACCTACAATCACACCATGTGGCTGGGATTAAAACATGCAAAGCAGAGAGGACTGAAAATAAGGGTAGAGACATATATGGAGAGCAGATGGTAGAGTATGGACTCTACCCACTGGTAATGAGAAGCCCTTCATGGTTTTGAGCAGAGAGTGGTAAGGTCAGATTTGTGATGTATGGACAGGAACAAGGCTAGAGGCAGAGACAAGGAAGAGGAGGTTGCTTGATGGTTGGGGTGAGCGACGGTGTTGTGCTAAACTGGGCCATGGGAGGAGAAGTGGGGGAGTGGTGGGCTTTAAGAAATACACAGGAGGCCAGCCCATAATTCCAGCTTTGCCATGCATTATTAACCTTGTCCGCTTGTATAAATTGGTTCATTTTCTCAGCTTTACCTTCCTCATCTACAGAATGGGGGTAAGGACATTCCCGGCCACAGGTTGTCAAGGGATGAAATTCTGTTACTAGTGTGTAAACACTCTACAACTCATCTAATGGCCTCCAGGGTTTGACTGTTAGAAGGTTTTTCATAATATTTGTGGAATGCCCCACCTTGTGTCTCAAAGATGCCCTATCTGGAGAAATCGGTAAATACCGAATAGTTTCATATACTGGTTTAGAAATTCCAAAAGTGATTTTTTGAAAGCCCAGGTTTATAAGTATTTCTATGCTCTTTCTAAAATATATAATTGTGTTCTCTGCTCACATAATTTTATCCATTAAAAAAACGCAACATATCACTGTCACTTTCATTGCAGGATACTGGCAGAACTTGCTTTACCTAGCAGATGTGTTCCTGAAAATTTTACTTGTAAATTGATTTTAAAATGAGTCAAATCATACTTTACTCACACTAGGGGGATGAGCCATTTTAAAGGACCCTCCAGTTGTGATTCCTTTGGTAAAATGAATAATTACTCTTATTTTTTTTTTCAGAGGGGTTAAATATGAACTTCCACCGACCAAAATTGGGTGGCAGTGGTCTACACAAAAGGTTATTTATACCTATTATCACATACAGAAAATGCAGAATGTTATCTGTTCAAATATGCCAGGCAGAGTCTCCCTCCCAGCCTGTTGCTGTGTGGTTGTACTTTTTAACACCCATCCACTGCAATTGAAGACATTACCCCACCAAACATGTCAAGTCAGCATCTACATTAATCTTCTTCATGCTTGACACAGATCTAGTCTCAACCCTTCCGTTACTGACATGAGATCAATTCACTTTCACAATGTAATCTTCTATGAGACAATACATTATAAACTTTCTATTTAGCATCCAGTCGGCATCTAATTGCATTTTGATTTGTTTCTTGATGTGCGGGTGGAGTGCTGAGAATTGGACATGGAAAGCTGGATGAGTCATATTTGCCTAATTATAACTTGTAATTGTAAAACAGAAAAGCCTTAATACAATAAGTGATGTAAATCGATACTGAAAATGTTCAAGCAGGAAAGATTTATGGCAACATGGATTTATAATAATAATCGCCATTTAGGAAGCTCCTCTTATGTTCCAGGAATTGCACTTGTTACTTTATATATATATGTATACATATATATTATTTTTATCTCTCCCCTGACTCTGGCAGATATTATTATTTTTCATTTTGCAGATGTCAAAATGGAGGCCTGGCTCTAAGTCAACCAGGTAGGACCTGGGAGAGCTGAAATATGAACCCTGAATGAGTATCAAAACTCAGATCCTCCTAGTTAGGAGACCTGGTGTCCAGCCCTGTGTGGGTCACTAACTCACCTTTGTACCCAGGTCCCTCATCTATCCCAGGGGGGTTTGTACTCTTTACCTCTGAGACCACTTCTGTTTCCTGATGTCTTCAATGAAGTTTCAAGAAGGCCTTGGGCTACTTTTAAACAGCCTGGCATTCCACCTCACCTCCCCATAGTCAATGAAATCCAACTTGAAATCCCAGAATAGCTAAACCTCTACTTCAGTCCCAAGAGCCATTTCATTTACTGAAATACTTACCACACTACCATCCAATTACTATGTAAAACACCTTGGGATACCATTAATACAAAAGGTTATATATTCTAAAACCCAAATGTCATTTTGTATTAGACATTTTCTTAAGGGCTACTTATCTCAGGATGAATTCCAAGAATGAGTGCTTAATAATTATTTTGCATTTAAACAACCTACTTATGAATTCCAGGGATACATTGTGTCACAGTATGGCTTCTGCAGGATACCACAATTATTATAAATGCTGGTGGATTAACTGCTACAGTATTGCAGCCCTGACAAAATGACACATCTGTATTAGATCACTGGTAGGTCATCAGGCATAATCCTTCCTCCCTCTACACCCCAACTCTCACCCCAGAAAATAGGGCTCTGCGAAAAGTTTCTTAATCCAGTAAAAAATAATATAAAACCTACAAGAACCTACATATGTAGAACCCCAAATATTGGTGCTGGTCACAGACATTGTATCATTGGGTGACTTTCTTTTTAAAGACTTATTTACTTATTTGAGAGAAAGAGAGAGAGAGAGAGAAAAAACACATGCACATGCATGCATGCATGCATGTGATTTGGGGGAGGGGCAAAGGGATCTCAAGCAGACTCCCCACTGAGTGCAGAGCCCAATGTGGGGGCTCCATATCAGGACCCATGAGATCATGACCTGAGCTGAAATCAGCTCAGGTTGTTTAACTGACTGAGCCTCCCAGGTGCGCCTCATGCTGTGACTTCCGAAGTAAACACTTCCCTCCTCAGAGGTGCTGGGAGAAAGATATTTGGAAGCCAAGGTATCTTTACACAGACTCATGAATTCAACTTAAAAGCCAACTCAGCCACAGAAATTTGGAGTTTAGACCTATTTAGCTTTATGAAGTTTGTCTTTGAAAGAATAGGCCATAATTTGGGAGAAAAAAGGGTTTAGATAAAAACATGTAGATTTGTTCTTGTGTGTGAATGTGTGTGTGTGTGTGTGTGTGCAGGGCTGGAGTGGAAAGAAAAGTTCAGTTAACCTCCTTTGAACCCAAATAGCCAAGCTCCATGCAGCTTTAATAAGTAACCACTTAGTGATGAACATTTAACAGTCTCATTAAATCATAATTTAAAAGATTGCTTTTTTTGCCCCAAACAAATAAAACTCTGTTAAATTCTAATAAGGATTTTTGAAACAGCTGTTTTGTGCTACAGAATGTGTAATGACCTTATAATTGTATTAGATGTGGCATGGAAATGTTTATGTTTCTTTTCTAGTCTGAAATGTGCTAAATAACAGAAGCCAGAGAAAAGGGATTCATTATGAATTCCAAGGGCTCAAGGGCTGTGTTTTTGGAAATGGGGGTCCTTAGTCAAATTCCATTGTGGAGGTTGGGCTGGACCAAACAGAGGAGGCAGAGTGGTTTCCATACAACCAGAGTCCCTTCTTTGTCTTTCATGATACCACGCCTTTCACCTCAAACATCTAAACATCTGCTGGGACCCTTGAAAAGCCTGCCCTGTTATCCTAGACTCTTGGGTTGCAAGAGGCTCAAAATTCCCAGGGCCAGCCCCTATCTCCATTCTCATCACAGTGCTCGAATTTTCTCTAGCATGGGAGGTGCAGGACTGCTGCTTGCTCTCTTGGTCTCTTCTCTAGCACTCATCCTCAGGCCCAGGAGACTGGCCTGTATAAATTCTACCCACTGGCTTCCTAGCTTTCTGGTTCTCATTGGGTTTGGCCAATGGGAGCCCTGCAGGAAGGAGAGGCAAATATTTGGTTTGGTAAATATTTCTCTGGCTTCTTCCCTGGGGAGTTACCATGGGCTCTGCCAGTCTCTTCAACGAAGACCCAGTTCCTGTCTGGAGGCCTAACCATGCAGTTCTTTGCCTAGAGGTTCTGGTAACTGCTGCCTCCCTTCGTTCCTTCAAGCCCTCTGAATAGCCCTGGGATGCTTCTCTTCAGTGATGAGCTGGTAAACTGGCTCTCCAGAAATGAAAACACAAAACATGTAACAAAAACAAAAGCCTGATTTGTCATGTTTGCTGATTCCCATTAGAGAATGGGAATCATGGCCAATTTTAAGCTCCCAACATGGTCCCCCAAGGCGGATGGAGCTGGGACGGGGCACACACAGTCGGCTGTCAGGGGCCACTCTGAGCTCACCACTGCTTTTCTGCAGCCTGCCCACATCTTTGTACATAGCCTCTATATTCAGTTCTGCACGGATGATCCATTTTCACTGGGCCATCTGCTTCCTCTCAGAACTCTGGCTGATACAACCTTCTGAAATGCTGGACCTGGTGAATGTAAACACATATAGTGATAGGGGCCCATCTCCACAGGAGCAGTTTCTCTTGGGCCCACTCCAACAGAGGTTCTCCCATAAGTAACAGGCATTCCTCTCCCTGGGTCTCCCACTTGTACCCAGTTTGCTTCCAAAGTACAGATACTTGAACTCTTCCCTCCCCCATTAAGAGTCTCTCCTTCTAAGTGACCTAGGGTGTTCTGAGGTGGATTTACATTGTCACTGAACCAACGGTGGGCAAATCATATCCTGAAGCACAGGGGCAGCTGCCCAGGGAGCCTTTCTCTGTCCCAGTCTGGGATGGCTCCTTTCAGCCAGCCACTGGTCCGGAGGGCTCCCTCCCAGCAGCCTTCTATCCATCCTTCGGCTCCAGCCCTTGCTGTCATGGTGGGGGCTCCTGTCTTAGGAGGTTTCCCATTCTGAGCTGTCCTTTTTCTCCCTTCAAAATCAGCTCCCTCTCTTCTTAGTTCTTCCAAATCAAGTGTTTTCAGCTCGTCTGCTCCCACCAGAGAACCCAGTGGTTCACCAGGCAGAGCTTCATGCTCTGGAATGGCTCAGAAAATAGAGGTTAAAAAAAAAAAAAGCTTGTCAGGGAGCCTGGGTGACTCAATCCGTTAAGCGTTCAACTCTTGATTTTGGCTCAGGTCATGATCTCAGGGTTGGGAGATGGAGCCCCGTGTGGGGCTCTGAGCTGGGTGTAGAGCCTGCTTAAGATTCTCTCTCCCCCTCTCCTTCTGCCCTTCCCTCACCTCTCTCTCTCCCCCCTATTCTCCTTCTCTTAAAAAAAAAACACAAAACCTCTTCTACTTCCCTTGGGACTAAGGAGGGTCTGGGCTATACTACCACTAACCACCAGCCCTGTTGCTGCTTGGAATAATCACTAGCATTTATTGAGCACTTACTATGTGCCAGGTGCTAAGCACATTAACTTCCCTACAACCCTGCACCAATCGGTGTCCCTGGCAAAATAATGGCATATTCAAAGGGTATTATTGAAGAGAGTTTAGTAAAAGACCTATTTACTCTTGTAAATGTAGTCTGGATCAAGAGAACCAACTACGTATGATGCCGCACCCACAGGCTACCAACAATGGGAATCCTTATTGCCCATCACAGCAATGAGAACAGGCAAGCGGAGGTAACTGTGCACTTAGAATCTAGAGCTGAGAGCTACACCCTCCCCACAGGGGCTGTGGCTGGAGAGGACTGCATCCCCCACCCAAATTAAGATCTCAGGGAGCACAGGCTGTGTGGAACGACTGGAAGGTAATAAGTACCCTTACCCTTCTCTTCCCACCTTCTGTTGGCCGAAGCCTAATGGAAGTCAGAGGGCCTGGGAGCTAGGTGATACGGTCCATCAATTTCAACCTCTCGGGTACTGGTCACAGCAGAGAGGGGTGGAAATGGATCTGACATGCTGGCTGAACTGCCAGCCAAGAGCTAAGTATTGCCACCATCCTCGGTAAACAGCAGCAGCTAGATTCGAACCCAGGGAATTTAGTGGCACAACTCGTTCTCGCAACACTGTGCTCTGCTCTTTCCAAAGGCATTTCACAATGAAGGTGGGAAGGGAAGAAAATACTCCATTTCCTCCAAGTTAGCTTCCTCTTCCCCATCCCGCCTCCAACTCCCAGAGATGTCATAGCCAACACGGGCGAACTCCTCAGAGGGAACACCGAAGAGTTCCATCTCAGGCAGGATAACTGTTACCATATGTTGGGATGGCTCAGTGGACCTGTGCAGTTTCCACTTATTCATCTTAGTTCTGCTCCACGGGGATGCAGAAACCATGCCCATACCCTCTTCCACCTGGCAGTTCTTTGGGCGCCCTGGAGGAGAAGTCCTTTTCCATTTACGTGTTGGGAGGCAGCAGGAGGAATGATCTTAGAGAAATTCTGGACTCATATCCCCGATGGGAAAGTCTCTATATTTAAAATCCTTCCCTGTTGCCGAGAATACAGAGAAATTCTTCATCAGGTAGATTCTATTTCTCTATGAAGGTAGCTGAAAGCTACACGTGCGTTGACTGTATTGTTTTAACTCATTGAAACACCTTCCTAGAATGACAGGTAAGTCTTCAGTTTTTATAAGGAAGGTCACTCAAAAAGCTTCCCTGAAGTTTGTTTGTTTGTTTTTTTTTAAATTAAATCACCATAAGCAACCTCTATTGTGTTCTTTAACATCCTTTATGGAATAATAAAGGAATGAATTATCCTTCAAATGCAGGGCAAGAAGTTGGTCTTTCCTGATAATAGGGCATTCCTCCTTTGATAAAAGCTGGTGAGAACTATGAAAGGTATTTTTTTCTTTTCTTTCTTTTCCTTTCCTTATTTCCCTTTTTTTTTTTTTTTTTTTTGCCTTGACTTATGGGAAGCTCCAAGCTGATGCGTTCATGGCTCAGTTGCAGTAACTCACATTGGCCTAGCCTCCCAGTACTGCTCTTGTTCCTTTACTCCCCTTTTAATTGCCCTATAATAAATATGTCCTTTGTTCTTTTTGTAAGTAAGCTAGCAACAATAGTAATTAGTTTTGCGTGTGGTCAGTTAAAGTGGTTTTGATTTTCTTTTTTTTGATCCTTATAACAACTCTGTGAGGCCTGCTGGATGATTATTATTTGAATGTTTTCAGATGACATTCAGAGAGGTGAGTGTAATTTGGCCCAAGTCACTTGGCTTAGAAGGAATGGTCCTTGCAGACAGCACAGCAAACTGAGCAAAATGGTTTTAAGCGCTGGAGTTCGACTGTTTGGTTCATATCAAGTGCATCTGACCTTGGGCAAATCACCTAACTAAGCTTCAGTGTTCTCACCTTTAAATGAGGATGATATTCATATCACATCCACTGGATTCTTTGAAGGGTAAACTGAGATAATCCATACAAAGCAATAGCATAATACCTGCTACTTGGTATGAACCCCGTTAAGTGTCAACTATTAGCAGGAGTATTGTCATTACTATTATTGTTATGAATCATATTTAAATTCATGCTGTCTTCATTTTTCTCAGGCCAGCACTCTTTCTACCATCATGCTACCTTTCAGAAATTATAAATATATTCTAACCACATTGCATTCAAGTATTTCTTTTTTCTGAATATGTATTTTCCTCCCCAGCCCCTATATTGACTTGCAACCTGGCAGAGTCTTGGGTCACCATCCAATATAATTAGGAAAAGATCTGGCCAGGAGCAGGTTTTAGTCACATACAAATGGCGCAGAAGAATGGCCTGCATCAGCACCCAGGGGAGGTGCCTACAACAGGTGCTCTCACCTCCCACAGGCACACTCCCCACCTCTGTGTTTTCCTAAGCCATATATATATTTTATGGAAAAACCCAACAGACCCATTTCCCCCATTTTCCAAGACCATCTATAGACATGACAGAACAAAAAGTAGACAATCATGCCCAAAGACAGATCCTGCAGAAGTGGCCTGAAGGCAGGGTGATATTGGAGCAAGCTGGCTAAATTTCGTTTCAGTGTTGTTGCCTTGACTTTCAAACTGACTATCATTATGTCTGCTCGATCCCCACCCATGGGATCCCCTCAGTTCCTCCGAGGTTTCGGGTTGTATCTCATTTTCTAGCCGAGTGACTGAATTTTGTGTCTCTGCAGGTTTTGCTCATTCAGGCACCTCAAACTGTCAAGTGGCATGTTATCTCAGTGAGTCACAGACCCATCACACCTGAAGTGCTGTGCAGGCTTTCTGAGAGACAGTGCAGTGTAGATCAATGGTCTCAAACTTGGGCATGCATCAGAATCATCTGGAAGGTCTCTTAAAGCATAGGTGATGGTGTCACCCCCCCCCACACCACCCCCCTCCCCAGAGTTTCTGGTTCAGCAGACCTAGGGGTGGGGTCTGAGACTGCATTTCTAACAAGTTCTGAGGTGATGCTAATGCTTCTGGCCCAGAAAACCACACTTTGAGAACCATTGATACGGAAGTAAAGTAAGTGAGCTTTCGCATCACCAAGATTTTGGTGCTACTTTGGCTTAGCTTCTTGGTAAATTACTAGACTTCTGGGAGGTTCAGCTTCCTTACTTTCAAATGGTGGTAATATCTATTTCACAGAGTTGCTGAAAATGTTAAATGAGACATCTATGTATAGCCCAGAGGGCTGTTTCCCTAATCATCAAGCTCCTGTGTTCCTGCAAATGGCAGAACTAGCTCATTTTCTAGATGACCTTGACCCCCAATAATAATTCTCTTGTGGAAAAGCATCCATAAGCAACTACAGCGCAGCAAAAATTTTGTACAGGACACAGAAGAGGAGGATTACATCACCCTACGACCAACACTGTGAAATCCCACCTTCAACACTGCCGTTCTCTCAACACCCCTTTGACCTCTTGGCTGTGTCCTTTTATCCCCAACCCAGATGTTAATGGTGTTCACACGTGTCACTGGACTCTTCTGTGAATTCCCCCTGCATGTGCATGCCCAAACCTGCCATGATACTTGTAAACCAAGGGCTTCTAGCTAGGAGCACACTTGTCTCCCAAGCTTGCTTTTGGCCTCTTAGCCTTCATCATGAGCAACTTATTAAAGCACCTCCCCGGCATTCCCCTCTCAACGAAAAGAATAAAATGCCTTCCCTGTTCCATACAAGCTATTCTAGGACTATTTTCTCAAGGCAGTGATGGTTTAGGAAAGAGGCAAAATAAGCAGTAACCACTAGAGGCACCCAGATCTCCTCAGACTCAAGCACAGCACCCCCCTCCACCTTCTCCTAAAGGGTCTGAAAGCATCTGCTTCTGACACTTCTTCTGAAATATTTCTCCCTGGATCTGATTGCTTATGGGTGAAGAGTATCCTCACAGATACCTCCAGCCCTGCTGAACATTTAGACGTCAGCAGGAGCTCTGAGTGAGCACAGACTGACTGGCATTATGGGCTTTCCATGGTGTTATTGCCACTTACCCCTGAAGGTTGAACCCGCAGCCTGAGGCCTCCCCTACACTCCCTCTCCCACAGAGCCCGGGCCCACCCCTGGGTCTCTTAGCCCAGAGCCAAGATAATGCCTATGTCTCTCTCTAGTGCCTCATCCTCTATCGAGAAAATGAGATTCCCTTGCCTACCAAGACACTTACCCCACTTAGAATAGCTGGATTTTCCATCCTTTCCCCTATATCGGATATGGAGCTCTGGTCCCAATACACTTGATCTTATCCTCTGAGGGCTGTCGTTATCACCTCCCTTTTCCTCTCTAAAGTTAGCTCCACTAAAAGTAAGATCTTGGGAGTTCCTGGCCCCCACCCCATTGGGAAGTGACATAAGACCCTCTCCCATCATGTTTGTCAAAAACAGTTCTCCTTCTAACTTATTCCACCAAACCTCATTGTTCAAACCACATTTAAAGTCTCCATGTCTCTTAGTTTGTCACCACTGTCTCTTACACCTCAAAATGAAGGCAAAGGTTGTTTTCCCTCTGAGGGCACATTAACAGCAAAGGTCTGGAGAGTCTCCACATTCCTGAGTACCCATATGAGCACACAGCCATAGCAACTGAGGTGGTGGTGTTGACTTTGGGGCCATGTAACGCCTACGGTTGGATCTACTAAGCTTTTCATTAATCTCTTTGATTATACACCCTTGTATCCCTTTGCCTCATCTGCAGTCCCAGTTAATTATCTTATTCTTCTTGTGGTTGGAAGAGCTTAGAATCTAGGTTCAGAAAACCCTTGAGTTCAAATCTGAGTGCTGCTACTTGGTTTAGAAGGACTGTTTTACTATTCTGCATCCGAGTCCTTGTCAAAAAGGGATAAAATAGGGCTCATGCTAACATCTGCTTCATAAAGAATTGAATGAATTAGTGGACATGTGAGGTCTTCTGCAAATATCTGGTACTTTCAAAACATGCTTCTCTTATTTTAGGTGCACCCACCTATTCCTTTCATCCCAGGCTTCCTCTCCAGCTGATACTCACGAGTCTAGGCATAATGGATAGAGTAGGATACTCTTTTATCAATTTTACTCCAAGTGACTAGGCTGCCCTTGCATCCATGGAGGGAGTCACATCCAAGCTGTTGTCACGTTAATTACAGGCCAACTGGGAGTAGGCTATTTACACTTGTGTCACTTCCTCCAAGATTCGATTACTGTAATTGCCTATTGACTATGTGCTCTGCCGGCTTCCACACCAGCTCCAGCTGTCGGGATAGGGAGTGGTGGTGGGCAGCTTGTGTCATGGTGAAAGGGGAAGCTTCCAACATGCACAGAGAACCAGCTTTGGAACCCGTTTGTCCATCACCCCCACACCCTTGTTCAGGGCGTTGATCCTCCAACTGTTCCTTTTACCTTCTCTTTGGTCTATTATAATGTGCCCCTCCCTGGCCAAGGATACCCCTCTGGATTTTTAACCAGGGGATTTTGTGGTCAAATCCTGCTCTATACAATTACCAAAATTATTCTGCATCTTGTTTAAAGATACTTATTTGCTGATGCCCTAATTGCATTTTTTAAAAATTTAAGCTTTCTGCTTATCTCATGCTGCTTAAAATTGATTTATATGAGTCATTTGGCTTCTGTAGCGATTTTTCCATTTTCTTTCATTAGTATTTTTTGGGGAGGGTGATAGTGGTAGCTGGCTGTTTGCTTTTTCAGTCAACCAAGCCATGGGCTACCTGCCTTCACTTACAGATCAGAGGCCAGGTGCAAACTTCCATTTTATTCAATATATAAATTGGTTTGAAAGAAGATCCATGAGTGACTTTAATTCCTGTTATTTCAGGTTTGAGTGCTCTGTTAGACATTCCTGCTGATACCTCAGCCTAAACTTTACACAAGTTGTCCCATAGCTCAGCTGTCTTCCAGAACTGAATTTAGCTTAAATCACTGCCATCTACTGCGATTGCTCCAAACAAATCTTTTCAGTCATCTAGCTCTCAAATGAAAAGTGCTTCCTCACTGCTCATTTGACGGAGGGTAATGAGGTGCTGTTTCTACAAGATTACTTACCTGATGAGACAGGAGGACTCGGTTGAAAAGACCCAGGCAGGACCCCAGATGGCTCTGGCTGAGCACTTCTGGAGGATTGAGCTAGCATTTTTGTAGAGAGAAGTCAACGCTTTCGTTTCCCTTCTAGCCCCAGTAAATGAATGTGCTTCTTTGTCCCCATAAAATATTCTTTCAACTTTTTCTTCCTCCCTATGCCCAGAGCAGTGGTCCTCTAACTTTAGCATCCATCACAATGGACAGTCTTGTTAAAACACAGATTTCTGGGTCCTATCCCCAGAGTTCCTGATTCAATAGGTCTGGCTTAGGACTTAATGATTTGCATCTAATAATTTCCTAAGGATTGATGTTGCTGCCTGGTCCAGATCCACACTTTGAGAACCACTGGGCTGGAGGATATAAAGCCAGCAAGCCACCGTGGTATAGAATGCCTTTTTTTTTTTTTTTAGAGGGGGAAGGGGTGGAGGAAAAGGGGGAGAGAGACAGAGAGAGAGAGAGAGAATCCCAAGCAGGCTCCACGCCCAGCATGGAGCCCGATGTGGGGCTCCATCTCACAACCCTGAGATCATGACCTAAGCCAAAATCAAGAGTCAGATGCTTAACCGACTGAGCGACCCAGGTTGCTTCTAGAATGCCCTTAACCATTTGGCCCCTTCCTCCTGTTCCATCCTTTTTACCCATTGCTTCATATACTGACATTCACTTAGTCTTTCATTCATTCACTCAGTTAGCAAATATGTTCCTGATACTAAATCCCTTATAGTTCTTGAAAGCAGGAAAGCACTGTCTACTTCCTTGCCTTCGCTATTGTTGACTTTTCTGAAATAAGGTCCTCTATCCCTGCCTTTCCTGTCTGGCTCACTTCCAACTCATCCCAGTTCAGTGTCAAGCACCAACTTTCTAAGTTCTTCCCTCTGGTAAACTATTACTTCCTGAGGGCATACATTCATTGTACTGCATTTCTCTAACTCCAGAACCTCGTACAATGTCTGGCCCATGTTTGCTGATCAGTATATGTTTGTGAGCTTGATTATTTCATGGCAGGGATAGTCACTTGACATAATTAACAAGGAGCTTGAGTTTAAACATGATTTCCCTCCAATAGATACAAATGATGTTCGTTTGGTTGCTTGGAGTCCAGTTGGGAGTAAAGATGATGGAAAGGTGTTTAGTCCCAAATAGGTCTGGTGGCTTCACTTTATACCAGGATCCCAATATACATGTATAATCATCACAGAGGAACTGCACCAGAAAGTAGAGACCCTTTGCACTATTGTACATTTGAATAGTATTCTTCTATGTTAAAACATTTTCACATCCTTTATCTTAGTAAATCCTTAAAAATAATACAGTGACATACTAAGGTGCTGCAATATATAGAACTCATTATTTCACTAGGAAGAATGATTCCATGCAGAGAGCCCCCTGCACATGACCAGGATGTGAAATGCAGTCCAGGACAGGGATGGAGAGCATGGCAGGGGGTTGGGCACTACCTTGGATGAGGAAAGAGCCCAGCAGTGGACGTAGGAGGCATGGGTTCTTTGGCCATGATCCCACCACGACTGACCACACGACTGTTAGCCTCCAGTTTTTACGTCTATCAAATGAACTAAATGACCCCTCAGGTCTCTTCTAGCCTTAACATTCTGTGATAAGATCTTTCTGTGAAAATAACAGATTCATCAACAATTCCCCAATTAACACTTTAAGAGCAATGTTGCCTTTAGAAAGGCATCCTCGAGAACTGCCACAGCTTATTCTTCAGTGGACCTCAGGCCCCTGCATGCCTTCCAGACACCTTTCTGAGGAAGAGGCTATAAGAGTAGAGCTTAGTACCTAGGCAGAGTACTCACTAGGAGGGTTTTTGTAAGCAGACATTGGTATAGAAGTCAGATCGATCCCAGACCTTGCCATGCCCATGGCTGGAATTGGACTTGGTTTTCCAAAGGCGAAGACCTTTACAGTGGTGTCCTTTTTGGGGACTCCCACAGATGGACACAAAGCCCAGATTCTCTCTCGAAGTATCTCCTCTAATTCATGGTTCCTGAATAGTTCAGTGCTTAATGACTGCCAAAAGGAGATCTCTAAGCCTGACCCCTTCTGCTGGCTGCTCAGCATTCAGATGGCATTCTTCTCCTGTACCTGCAAAAGTAACATCTCCAAACTGAAACTGCCTCCCTACCCATATAATTCTCTTCCTTTTGGGGTTCCCCAACTCTTTTCACAGAATCATGTTACCTACACTTGAAATTATAGACTCTTGTTTGACTCCTACTTCTTCCTCCCTATATACTCTCAAGGTCTTGTCTATTTGTTTTTGGAATATTCCTCCTCTCCCTTCCCTGCCTCTGTCACATCACCACTGTCCTGGCACGGGGCTCTGTGATTTCTTGCCTGGAGTTCTGCAGTGGCTTCCTAACCGGCCGCAACTCAGCATTTCTCTCAGCACAACCTGTTTGTCAGAAGCAAACCCTGAGATGAGGATTCCCCAGCAACTACTGCATTCCGGAAGTGCTTCTGGATAAAACTAGTAGGAGCGCAGGAAGCAAGATAGGGAAGGAGAAGAAAATAAGACAAGATGAGCTTTCTCACAGAGCCCCAGCTCCAGCCTGATCCTGCAAGGAACTCAGGAGTATAAATTATGCCTCTCAGTTTGTGCCAACTGGAGGCAAGGGAGCTGGGCTTTCATATCTCCACACTGTCAATCACTGGCTAAGGGCTCCCCAAGGGATGTCAATTCCCCAGCATTTTCAGGATTCTGCTTGTTTTGTCAAAGTGCTTCCTGTTGCCCAAAGGCAGGCAGGCGGCTGAATAAAGTTCACAGGTGTGAACTGTTAGAAGCATACAGAGGCTGGGAAGAGGGGCACAGAGAAATAGTAAAAGGGATCTGAGGGGACATGAGCACTTGTCAGAGCATCGACAGTGTCCACTCCACCGGCTTCCACCATACTGCCAGCAAAATGCCGCCATATTACTTCTCAACCATCACTCTACTTAGCAACCATTAATGACTTCCTAAAGTCTCTAAGCTCTTCAACTGCATCAAAGTCTCAATAATTTAGCACCAACTGCTTACCCATGCTTGCCTTTTTTCTTCACAAGTCTTACATTTCTGGCAGGCTGATTCAGTATTTTATATACACACGTATGTACATACATATGAATTTTCCAGCTTTGATGCTCCATCCACTCGGTTCCCTGCCTAGCATGATCTTTTAACCACATCAGCAAATCCTACTCCTTCCAAGACCAGAAAGACTTTTCTGATTACCTCCCAAGAGATGAGGTCTTTCCTTCTCTGGAGCTTCCCCAGCACTTCATCTGTCCCTCCACACATGTACTATGCAGGGAAGCAGCTGTCTCACGTCTCCTCTGGACTAGCATTCAGCATTTCTCTGCATCCTTCCAGCACCGACCACAGCAACCCGTGCCTGGAACATAAATGATGCTATCAATGCCTGTTGAATGAATTGTTGAAATTCCTCCATGTGCCGAAGTCACACAAAAGAGAGTGAATTGGGAAGTGATGCTCCCTCCTCTGAGATCTTGAAGTTCCAGTTCTTTAGAAGAGGGTGTAACCCTTTGGAGGCCGTGAATCTCCTGTGCTCCTTTGTCATGTCCTTTCCAATCACGCTCTGCTGCAGAGGAGATGGTGGTACAATGGTGAAGCTGGGGGGAAGGGAAAGCTTGATTCACCATGTCCTCAAACAACCCTTCCTTTCAAGGAAGTTCTAGAAATAGCTTGAGAAACCACTTAATATGTGTAGCATATCTAACACTCAAGAGTATTCTGATGAACATAAATGTGAGGTGTTTCTCTATCAGGAATAGCACTGAAATGGCATTTAAAGACCTGGGCCCTAGTACTGGCCCTGCCATTTTGTAGTGTGAGATGCTGAGCCATTCAGTTAGCCTTTGGGGGCTTGTTTTCCTCACCAGTTAGTGGTGTGATTGGATGAGAGCCTCAAGAGCTCTAATATTCTGGGACCTCACTAGGACCATGTAATGTGCCAGCCACTGTGCTGAGTTCTGGCTATATGAAGACCAATGTCACAAGTTCCCTTAACCACAAAACCCTTGAGAAACTGGTTATTTAAGACCCCCTAGAAGTCACTAAGCTGCCCTGGAAGGAAACTTATTCTAGTCTTTTGTTTTAGTCTAGTCTTTTGTCCTTTGGTCCTAATCGGCCCATTTATTAGATTTGATGCCTCCTTCCTCCTCCGTCTGACGAGTCTTTAATCCCAGGAGACCCTTGGGGGACTCTGAAATTTTAAATTTGCCCACACAATTTCTCCCATAAAACATATACATAGATGCTAGTAGAGAACAAAAATCTGTTTCAAGTGTAGACTCCAGCAGTCTGCTAGGCTCACTCAGGAGCCATCTGATGGGATCACACACATTAACCCACCAGCACGTGCAATACAAATTAGTGCCAGAGTAAAATGAAAATTCCCTACACCGTGGACCACTGAGCTCTCTCCTGCATAGATGAAACTGACCTGTTAAATCGTGAATGCTGCAGGTCTTCTCCCCTACGGACTAGACAAACATAATCATAACCCCATTAACCTACCGGATTCCCCAATCTCTCACTCTTCTGATTGATTCTGTTGAGATGCTCTGAGTCATTAATGTGTAGGTTTTGTTCACTTATGAAATACTTACCTGTGCCAGGCACTGCACAAATCCTGGCAGGTAGTAAGACACTGATAAAAGGTCCGTGGATTGGAGGAGATTCCATCCAGTACTTCTGAGGTGTTCTGACCAGTTCAGAGTTATTTGCATCGTCTAGATGCTTGACCTGCACATTTAGCTTACAGCCACGTTTGTGGTTTGCTTCACCCGATCTATCAAATTCTTTGACTTATAACACAGAAAGGCAAAATGTCTTCCCTTTTATCGTTGCCTTGACTTTGTTTCTTTTCTGGGCCAGTCACCAGTGTGTTGTATGCCAGTGGATTCCCAAGGAGTAAGCCAGCAACTGCCATACATTTGTGCAGAATTATTTTGTTCTGATTCAAAGGCCTCTTGCCAGATGCTGCATTTTAGAGGGAGAAGGAGCACTGTTTAAGAGATTTCCTTGTCAAGGGTTAAGAAAAGCTTGGGCTTTGGATGGGAAATCTCCCCTATGAGAGTTTTCTCTCCCCAGCACCCCTGCCTATGAAGCACAGTCCTGGAGCCCAGAAGCTGTGGACCAGTCTGGAAGGAACATGCTCCAGGATGAACAAGCTCTAGGAACGCAGTCCACCTCCCTCAGCTGCAGACCAAGTGCAATGGGCCTGTTATGTGGAGGCCTTACTGTTGGCGGGCTCAAGATTTGTGATTCTACCGGAAATCACTAAAGAGGGATATGCGGCAGGTGTTGAGATGAAGAATCACTCTTGGGCTTACGAAGAGGCACACGTCCAGCTTGTTTCTTAGGGCACCAGCAAGGGGAGTCTTTTGCACCTCTGTTGTACCATTCCCTCCCCTTGCATGCACCTAGCTGGTTTTCGTTTTCACTCAAAATGAACAATGAACATGAAATGTCCAATTAAAGGATAAAGGTGTGTGTGGGGGGGGGCAGGGAACTGTGAAGGAAGCTCAGGTTAGTTTTATTCAGATAATTCATTTTTGGGGGAAAAGTATTCTCCTAGATAATTTCTTTATCTTTTACCTGGAGATTTGGTGAGGAGATTATAAAACAATATCCATTAAAAATCATTCTATAAGAGATTGTAATACTGATTCTAAGCAATAACTTGGCTGTATCTCTAGCTAAAGGAAAGGTGACGAAGATTTTAGATAGGTTTCACATTAAAAAATGCATTCACAAAGCAGCTGACAATGAATATCATTGATTAGCAGGTCTATTTCCTGTACATTCATCTGGCTCAAATCCAACAAGAGCACTCTCCTGGGGAATGGATATCAGGGCCCATGTTAAGGTGGGAGACACAGTCACAAGAATTTCCCGAGGCTGTTCAGCTGAGGGAAGATTCCAATTCTAGTCATGTCTGGTCTGCTGGGTAAAGGAAAGGAGCTAAAGGGGAAAACGTAACATGGACAGAAACTAGGGCATCTGGTTGGAGAAACCACGAATGAAGTCATTGCAGGTGAACAATTCAGAATTGAGGCTGCGAAGAGTAAGAGGTGCCCAAATCCCGTTTCTCAGGTTGCCTTACCATTTCCTTACATGCCACATTTACACCATCTGTCTCTCCTCTCACGTGGGTCTTACTTCTAAAATGGCCTTCTAGCTATCTCTATTTGGCTGGCCCTTCAAGGCCCAAGTCAAGTTCTGTCTTCTCTTTGAGGCTCTCTTCGTGTTTCCCTTGCCCTCAGATCAGTCCCCCTGTTAACTCTTTCGGCACCATGTGGCTGAACGGGCAGAACAGATGCCCTCCGATTTCCTGATAGTCTGCATCACTCTGTTTAGGAATTTACCTCCGCATATGCTGCTGACAAAGAAAATGTTTTGTGTGCTAATTATCTCATATGAATAGTACTTGTCTCTTTCAATTAAGTACCTTTGAGGGAAGCAACAGTGCTGTATAATTTCTTTTATCCCCAAATGTGGCTAGGTTTTCACGGTAGCCCACATTTATTGAACATTTGTCACATACTTGGCACTATTCTAAGCTCTTCGTGTGTATTAACCCATCTAATCCTCACAACTACTCCGTGAGGTAGCTGCTCGTGTTATCCTCAGTCTACAGATGAGCAGAGCAAGGCTTAGGGAGATGCAGTAAATTGCTCAAGACCACACACCTAGGAGGTATGAGTGGCAGGGTTCAAATGCAGGCTGTCCGCACCCTTGACCGCTTGTGGTAAGTGGTCTGTGTTAGGTAATCTATAAATGTTTTAACACTTGCTCATGGGTCTATTGACTATGTCTGAAACAGAAAAAAAATTAACTCTAAAATAAAGAATCCTTTGTACAAAAAAGGAGCTCATGCTTAATAGGGAATATTCCTAATTTCCCATTACTTGGATTGGATTTGAAAATTGAAAAGTTTCATCTTTCTCAAGCTGCCCTTGGGCTTTCACAAAAACTGCAGGGAGCACAGAGTCTGATCAGGGCTTTCAACTGGGTTCTTCCTCATCTGAAGGTGAAGTGGAAACTGGGAAAGTATCCAAACGCTTTACCAAACCAGCTAATGCCACTGGCAGCTCCCTAGAAACCATTTAGGGGCTCACAAAGCCCACAGTACACAGGGAAACCTGGACTGCTCATTAAAAGAGGAAACAGGAAACAAGCATCAAAGAACAAGCATTCTGGATGATGTGTTCACGTTACATATATGAATCATCTCTGAATAGGAGGGACAAAGACTGTGCTTTTCTTCCAGGCTTGTTATGTCCATGCTGTGTCCAAAGTGGTAATGTGGTGTTTGTTAAGACTGCCCTTTGAAAAGCTCTCCAGGTCTCCCCAGAAATGCAAGCCAGCAGCAGAGCTGAAGAGGAGTATAATGAGCAGTCCCTTGTGGAGCACAAAGATGATTTTCCCCCATCATCTATTTGTATGTTTATAAATGAGTAATGAGGTCAATTTGGGATAGGCAGGTTTTGTGCCACAATTTGGACAGATGTTCAGAGCCTCTGGAAATCACAGCTGCCTGGTCCAAGTGGTGGCTCTTGCCAAAAGTACTGTGTTCAAAGGAGAATGTGTCACTAGGGACAACTCAGAAGCGTCCACTAATCATCAGGGAATTGACTGGTATCGATTGTTTCCAACCACATTTACACTTGTAGAACCTGTAGCTCTCATTAAGTGCAAATGCACCAAATTAAAAGGCATTTTTACAACGGGCAAATAAATATTTGATTAGCATACTTGTCAATCCTTGCTGGTTCCTATCCAAAAATATTACATTCGTATTTTCTTAAATTAGAGAAAGTGAACTTTGAACTAGTCACTATTGAGGTATCTGAATTCTGTTCTAAATGATGATACACAACTTTGCCCTTTTGATAATAGGCACACAACTGTGACATGGAGTGAGAAGGGTTTTTGTTTGCTTGTTTGTTTGTTTGCTTTTACGATATGTTAACCTACATGATACTGGACCTGAAATGGCTGACCATGAAACTTCTGAGCTGCTACATTGGTGTGATATTTAAGGCAGCTACCCAGGATACGTCATGGTATTCATGTTTCTGTCCAAAGGGTAATAGCCATTGTTAGCTAAGATCGTATTTCAGGTTTGTTTTTTGTTTTTTGTTTTTAGTTACAAACCACGCCACAATGTACATTTTTCTGATGACTCTTTGTGCACCTTTGTTGTTGTTTCCCTAGGGTTCATACTAAAACTGGAAGAGCTGAATTTTAAGGACATACATTTTCAACTTTTCTAGATATTTTCAAATTGCCCTCTAGAGAGGCAGTATTGATTTACAGCATTACCCACAGTTCCTGAGAGCCCCATATCCCCACATTTTTGATGTTGTCAGGCCCTTTAATGTTTGCCAATCTGGTTGGTGTGAAGTGGTCTCTAACTGTCCTGTTGTGCATTTCTCTGATTATTAGTAGGGCTAAACATCATTACATTTGTTTTTTTTTTTTCATGAGGTTCCTCTTCTCTGAACTGTTACTTGCCATTTTTCACCTTGGGTTGTGTTCCATATTATTTCTAGAGTTCTTTATAGATTCTGGATATCAATCCTTTGTGAGTATGTACATTGTGAGTACCATCAACCTAGGATTTTTCTTTATTTTTCTTATTGTGTCTATTATTGAACAGAATATTATAATTTTTGTCTAGTCACATTTTGTGTCTTGTTCATATAATCCTTCCCTACCCCAAGTCATAATGATGTTCTTCTATATTTTCTTATAGAAGACCTAAAGTTTTTCACCCATATCTAGGTCTTTTTTTTTTTTTTAATTATTTATTTATTTGAGAGAGAGAGCACATGTGCATGAGTGGGGGAGGGGGCAGAGGGAAAGGGAGAGGGTGAAGCAGCCTCCCCACTGAGCAGGGAACCCCACATGGGGCTCAATCCCAGGACTCTGAGATCATGACCTGAGCCAAAGGCAGATGCTTAACCGACTGAGCCACCCAGCTGCTCTGCCCCCATATTTAAGTCTTTAATCCACTTGGCATTTATTCATCTATGGTGTGAGATAAGGATCTAATTTTATCTTTTTTCATGTAGATAACCAATTCTCCCTAAACTTTGTGCTTTAATAGTCCATTTGCTTTCCCCTGATTAGTAAGGCCATCTCTGTTATATATCAGTTTTCCATTTTTGATGGCTGTTTCTGTTTCATTGGTCTATTTTCTTGTCTTTATGCCTGATATGCATGGTTTTAATTAGTATGCCTTTTTAAAACATCTTAATATCTGATAGGGCAAGCACCACTGACAACCCCAACCTTGTTCTTTTTTCCAAAACTGTCTTGGCCACTTTGGGCATTTTTTCTCTTACACATCAACTTTAGGATCAGCTTGTCAAGTTCTAAGAACTTCCTTGGGATTTTGACTGACACTCTTTGCATTTATAAATTGTATTTATAGATTAATGTGGAGAGCACTGACATATACATGATATTGCGTTTCCCAATTGATGAACACAGTGTATCTTTCTACTAATTCAATTTTTATGTTATTCAATAATGCTTTGAAATTTTCTGCAGAGTAATATACATATTTATAGATACAGTACAAATTACCTCAGACATTTATACTTATTGTGAATAAAATTTTTATTTCCATTTCATTTTGAAATAGTTTATTCTTGGTATTATAAAAATATTTTTTAATACTGATTTTTAATAGTAAAATGATATCCACCTCTCATGCTGAACTCTTATTAATTACAAATGTTTTGATAAATTTTGGTGGACTTTCTTTTTTTTTTTTTTTTAAGATTTTATTTATTTATTTGAGAGAGAGAGAATGAGAGAGAGAGAGAGCACATGAGAGGGGGGAGGGTCAGAGGGAGAAGCAGGCTCCCCGCCGAGCAGGGAGCCCGATGCGGGACTTGATCCAGGGACTCCAGGATCATGACCTGAGCCGAAGGCAGTTGCTTAACCAACTGAGCCACCCAGGCGCCCCTTTGGTGGACTTTCTATAAAAACAATCACTATAAAAGGACATTTCTCTTTCCTGTATAATGTTTAAAATTATTTTTCTTAAAACAGTGGTTGGACTCTTAAAAGTGGTAATAATGGGTATTCTTGTTATGTTTCTTAATTTAGTGGAATTGCACCTAAAGTTTCTCATTAAATATAAAGTATGACATAGATTTTAATAGGTACCTTATCATCAGATGAAGGAAGCTGTCCCCAAATTTTAGTTCTCTAAGGATCTATTTCCTGAATAGATACCGAATCTTATCAAATTATTTTCCTAACCTATTAAAATGATGTTTTTCCTTTTCATTAGTTAGTTCAGTGTGTTAAATTGATTGATTTTTAAACGCTTGTTTGATCTTTGACTTATGGGACTAAATGCATTTGGATTTGGCATATCACTCTTTAGATGCTGCTGAATTAAATGTGTTAATATTTTATACAAGATTTCTGCACCTAAGTTTGTAATTGAGATTGGTCTGTAAATTCATTTTCATATATATCAAGGTTATAATAACCTTATACAATGAGTTATAAAATCTACCATTTTTTTCTTTCATAGCTTACTTTCAGATTTCTTTTGTTTTTAAATCAAAGTTATAAATGCACACCTTAAGGAGTAAAATAGTTTCCCTAAAGTTTGCTACAGAAAAACATAACAAAAAACCCACAAAACCCCAAAAAGACTTCCCTCACCCCTAGCACATACGCCCTGTCATTTCCCTCTCCCCAGGGGCAAAAACTTTTAGCTACTTTGATATTTATATCAAGATTTCTGGAAAATATGCTTGCATTGCTACCTCTTGATTCTTCAGTTTTAGTAATAAGTATTGATTTCCCACTCTGAAGGATAAGGATTTATCTTTCTTTACTTCCTCTGCTCCTACACACACATACACTCCTCCCACCTATCCACTTTCCAATGGAGTCATGTTATAATATTGGTTAGAAGTGACTTCATCAGTGCTTTATTATACAGACTGTGTAAATGCTATTCAAAACTGAGACAGTTTTCCCTTTCTTGCCTCATGTTTGTTTTGCCTAAAATAAATGATTGTGCTCTCACTTGTTTTGTTTCTTTGCTTAGTTTCTATGTTTTATCACTAATTCAGTCCCAAACAAAACTCCTTACTCACTGTCTAAATCTCCTTTCAGGACATTCAGATGCAATAGCATTCCACCAATTTTATCTTTTGAAGAAGTCTCTTGGTAGACTTCTGCCCCACTCCACAGGAGACTGGTTGCTCTCCAAACCCTGTAGACAGCTATCGTACTGGGGATTTTCTTTGCTCCTTTGCTCTGTTGGAGCTACCATTTCCTATATTCCATGTTTTCTACTTTCTTGGGATGAGCAAATGTTTTGAGATATTACATCTCATGTCTATTATACCCTTCCAAGAATGCTAATTCGGCTTATTAGAGAATTCTAGATTTGAAACATTTCTTTAGAATTTTGCTCAATTGTCTAATATTTTTCAATGTTAATTCTGAAAAGTCTGAAGCTGTTCTGATTCCTAACCCTTCCTCTGTGACCTGTTTTTTTCCATCCTTGAAGTTTACTTGGTTTTCTCTTTAAGGTGAGTGTCCTGGAATTTCAGAATGAAGTTCTTTGTATGGGTCTATTTATATCCACTTTTCTGGGCACTTAGTAACCTTTTTTGAATAGAAAACTCGGGTTCTTCATTTCTAGGAAATCTTGAAATATTCTTTTGATTGTTTCTTTCCATGCATTTTTACTATTTCACCTTTCTAAAATTTTTAGATGTTGCACCTCTTGAGCTGGCTATCTGATTTTCTTATTTTTCTCTCCTTTTTGTTCTTGCCTATCTTCCTAGGAATTTTCCTGCACTTATCTTTGAAAATTCCTGTTGATTGTTTTGGTTTGGTTTGGTTTGGTTTGGTTTTTCTATAGAATGTGAAGTTCCAAGAGGTTGTGGTGGTGGTGGTTGTTCTCTGAATGATCCTTTAATAGTACACTGTTCTTGTTTTATGGCTGAAGGATCTTCTAAAATCTCTCATAGGATGGTGATGATAATATTCTGGAAGTTCCTTCTTCCTGCTTAGTGTCTATTTCCTTCAAGTTGCTTATTTCTGTTTATTTGGGTCTTCATCTTCCATTTTAGAAGCTTTCCCTAGATGTCTTTCATCTTTGTCATCATCTTACTTTTATGTTTACATGTTTCCTCTTGTGTAGTTCAGATCCTCGAGAAAGGACCTTTCAAATCTCTGTCTAGATTATATCTGCCTGGCTGCCCTGCGCTGTTTTGGAAAAAGACTGGGGTACGGGTGGGAGAATTAGGCTCTTTGGCATTTAATATGCCTGTTTTCTTTTTAAAAGATTTATTTATTTATTTTAAGGGGGGAGAGGCAGAGGGAGATGGAGAGGAAGTCTTAAGCAGACTCCACACTCAACACAGAGCTGAATGCGGGTCTCAGTCTCACAACTCTGAGATCAGGACCTGAGGCGAAACCCAGAGTTGGATGCTTAACTGACTGCACTACCCAGGCGCCCCTATGTCTGTTTCCTAAATTGCCCATTTCAGTTCACTACTACCATCCTCAACTGTGCTGACCTCCCCCTAACCAGAGAATGTTTCACCCTTCTAAGCCTTTCACTGGGGACGAGGGAAGGGCAGTTACTGGGCTGTCAGGAGTAAGGAAGGAGATCTGGAGATCTAAGTGTTCCTTAGACTTCCAACCCAATGTCCTTAATTTTTACCTTTCTGTTCTCATTTCCTGAGCTTACTGATGGGATTAATTCCTGAGTCTTTTTGAAATTCTGTGAAATCAAAAGGATTCTTGGCCATTTCCTTTGCAATTTTAGAGTTAATTTTCTTAGGTTTGCCCAAGAGCTTTTCACCTTCCAGAATTCTATTGCTCTCTGATTACTCACCCCTGTATTTGTCTCCAGGTTACTTCTGATATCAATTCCACTTTACTCTAACCATTATTTTCTTAGATAGCTCCATAGACCTTGTTTCACTATTTTTCAGGTATTATTAGGTTTCTTCAAAGTTATTTTCAAATTATTTTGTATGTAATATGATAGTTTTTCTTCCAACTTGATTATAAGGCTTGTTAAAGTCTTCTCTTTTTTGCTTTGATCATTTTCCCAGAGTATCTAATACACTTCACATATCTAGAACTTGATGCCTGCAGGTAACTATTATTTCTAAGTGACACAATGAATGTATCACCATAAGCCACTCTCAGTATATAAACACAATATTTGTACATCACTGTATCAGCTTTTTTCCTGATCATTAATGTATTATAACCTGCAGCCAACCGGAGATTTATTAAATGATAATAACCATGATGATAAGAGAGAGATAGAGATGGAGATAGAGAACATTACAGATGTCTTGATTTTCTAAAGGGGTGTTTCCCTAAATGTGCTCCATGTAACTCCAATGCCATAATATAAATGTATAGGCACTCATGAACAAAGGATTCTTGGTTGAATTAATGTGCAAATACTGGGTTAGGCAAATTTAAATAAGTTTCTTTAATACAGGACTTCTCAGAGCCTTTAATATGCTTTCATGCATGGTACAGCATCTTCGAAACTTACTGTCTATAAAATTCTTTTGTTTATAAGGCACCTTTTCATGACTCTTAGGGCTCACTTTATATGTAATGAACTCTGGAACAGAGTATTCTTAGGTTTATTCAGGACTTTTTTGTTTATATGTTTTTGGTTGTTGCTGTCGCCTATATTTTAAAAATATACTCAGTCCCCTAGTCAGGACAACCATATGAAATATTAAATGTTTCTTAATCAGCAAGAGAGGAAGAGGCAAAGCCCAGCCCCTATTTTATATCAACATGCTTTCTGGTTAAGTGTAGGGCTCAGAATAAAATCACAGAGCACCAAGCAATGACTGTGTAGTTCTCATTTTTGAGGGCAGGGAGATGCAGTGGATATGTTTCCAGGGAGGGTCTAGTGGCCCAACCTTATACAGGAGCATCTAGAAGAATGTCAAGTCTAAGAGGAGAGTGTGTGGGAAGGGGCAGACTGGAGTCATAGGCTTCTTCCCCAGGAAGCTCATCTCACCATTGTAAGACACTTCAGCTAAGAGGTCCTGAACTGTGAGCAGCTAAGAAGCAAGGCTGGACAAAATGAAACAGTTCAGGATTACTGTGCATTACATAAGGGACCCAGGATCTCATTATTGTTGGGTTCTGGCTGGGAAACCTGGAATAGGTTGGCTGGTTTAGAGTAACAGGAATGAATCAGATAATAATTAACATAAAACAAATCTGAAATAACTCTATTCCCATATAATAGAAGAGAAACACAGATCCTGGAAGACTGAATGACTTATCAAAAGTACACAAGTGAGCTGTGGAGCTGCCAAGAGAGTACAGTTCCTGGACATTTAGTTCAACACTCCTGTTATTTTACCACCTTACTTTCCATTCATGCTTCTTTGGCATCTCTGGAGCAATGGAACTCATTTAGATTTACCAAGATCCTCATCCTGAGAGCCACTGTCTATCACCTATTGGGCTGCCAATGCAAAGGGATATACCCAGGGTCTAGAACCTTCCACCTGAAATCCAAGGTGATACAGACATACTCCCGGGATTCTGACACATGACATTCATCAACAGAAGGGCTGCCTATTTGGAAGCCTGATGTCACTTATATATGAGAGAGACCAGTTTAGTTTCTAAACACAAAACTAAACACAGTCTCCCCGTGTTAATTGCTATTCGATGCAGTGTACCCAGACCAGAAAAGCCATAGCACCCTGATGGAAAGCTGATGTGCAGAGATGCTGATGTAAAGAGGCCTGAGGCCACCATCCCTGGTGCCACATACAGATGGGCAATTCTGCTTCAATAACTCTGATAGCTGCACAGACATAAGCTTGAGAAGGATGACTTCCCTGCCCTGAGTGTATCCCATCACTTAGTCACCTGGGGCTTGGAATTTTGGGTAACATGCAGGCCTCTGTGATGTGGGTCCCTTACACTAATGAAAATCGACTGAGACCTTCTGATTTTCTCTGGGTGTCTCAGTAATCTCCAAACACAATACCCTGGGAGGCCATTCTGCTTCATCCTCCTGGTGCTTCTTGCCCAGAATGCTTCTGTTCTTTTCAATCAAGTCCCAAACTCCATCCCCTCCCACTCTGCCTCCATGCTTCCAGTCAGCACCCTCCACTCTTCAGATCAGCCCAACAAAGCAGATTTGAAAGAAAAATTATCGATCACTTTTGGCAAAGCACCTTGAAACATTTCTAGTGTTTTCAAGGGAGAGAGAAGGAGCAGCAGGGCCTCTCTGCATGCCCAGTTGTGCCTGGCTAATTAGAATGAACCTCCTTCTTCTGATTCCTTGTTTTTTAGGTTTACACCATTCTCATTACCCCCCCTCCTTTTTAAATGAAATGTAAAACTAAATGTAAAAACAACATAGCAACCAAAACTCCAAATCATTTTTAGAAAAAGTACAAAGTGAACACCCTAGGTTTTCTTTTTAAAAATTTTCCCTGTCTCTCTTTATCCATGTATCTCATATTTTATATAAGAATACCCATAGTGTAAGAATAATTTCACACTTTTTAAATTTAGTATTCTATTTCAGAATCTTTCTTCATACATAATTTTTCTCAATGTTGATGGCTACTTGGTATTCCACAAAGTTGATGGCCCAATCACATTGTTTCTAGAGGAGAGAGTCACCTTATTATATGCATGCCATCCCACTATCCTTGTGCTAGATGTCCATAGTTGAGGGAGACATTATAGCATCTTGTCCTCATGTTGGGTTTTCAAAATGAGGAAATGAAAAGGAAAACAAATTAGGTAAGAGGGCAAACATCAGAAGCCAGCAATTGCAGATTAAAACCCGGGCACCAAGAATTTGGGGCTGCGTCTACAGAGTCAGAGTTTAGGGTTAACTAGAAGTAGGGAAAGCCTAAGAGCCAGGAAGTCAGGAATGCACAAGACCCAGAGGGTCAAAATTGGAGCCTGGAATGCCCTAGTGATTCAGCCAAGGCAATAACTTATATGGTCAGACATCCTTCTGTAGAGGGTGTTTGCTATGTTTCTCCCACTCAGTCTTGCTATGTTTGGTGCTCCTGAGGTCGCCAGGGGTGGGGTGTTTAGCTGGTGGTACTTGTGGCTAAGGTAGCTTTATGACCGTTTGCTCTGTCCTGCCTAAAGCATGGGTCGGAGAACTGGAATTATTAGGATGTGCCCTGGAATTACAAGTTCATGCCCTGCCCATGATGTCTCCCAGAGGAGACACTCATGGTCCTTCCTGAAAGAAGGAGACAGGGAGCCATAATCAGAATGGACCAAGGGCGGGCACTTGACCTAAAACCAATATAATGATCTGTAAAAATAAACTGGGCCAATCAGAATTATCCTTCAGGACTTTTACCATTTGGAGACTGAGACTGTTAATGAGGCCTGAGTATAAAAGACTGTCCACAGAGTACAGGGACCTGTCAACCTTGATGTAGCATGTGGGATTAAGTTATGAAGAAATCGTAACCAAACGTGATGGAAATAAAAACAGAGCAGGCATCCTCATGAAAGAGTAGTGAGTGGAGAAGAAAAGCTGTTCCCCAAAGATAGCACAGTTTGTGACTTTGCTATTGCCCACTTCTCCGACTTTTCCTGGGTTAGCATACAGCTGTATCTTTCCATTTAATCTCTTCTTTTTTCCTCCCAGAGGCACCTGAACAAATCTCTGTTCCTTCCAACTAAAAGATTACTGTATTAAAGATCCTAACACTGAAGTCTCAATAAAGAAATTCCTCAGAGATCCATATGAGGTTTCCTTTAAGTCACATCTCCAATGTGTAAAAAATTTGGCAAGAAAAACCAAAATGGCTCATTGCCTACCTTTACAGGCAGACAATTAAACCAATTAAAGAGTGAGGGACGGTATGCCTTTTGCCTTCAAGGTCAGGCCTTGACTCACTAGAACCTTGGCAAAGTCTTGCAGTCTGGAGGGAGTAAGAAATCATCCCTGTGGATGACAGACTTCTAAGCAGATGGCTAGTAAATCAAGGTCCTGATGTGAAATGTTGACGCTTTCTAGCCCAGGAAGATTTGGGTGAAATACTACCAAGTTAATCATGTAGAGTGAGCCACTGGTCACTGTCCTTAAGGAAAAAGATCATTCAATGTGAGATGAGATCCTAATTGCAATGAGCAGGATCATAAAACCAATTTAGAGCCCCAAGGCCAGTGGGGTAGAAAGGAGTTATAATTAAGGAGACATCATTTATGTTTACAAAAGTGCTTAAACAAGAAACTATTTAGGCGAATGGACTGTGTGTCCTAGATATGCATTAAAGAGGAGGGTACCTTACCCCAGGATTGGTAGTATTAGATTTATATCATTAAATTCCTAATTACAACGACATGTATCTCAATGTATCCTCTATAATCATCATACAGTAAAAAGAAAAAAGTACAGATTTGAAAGAGCTGTGTCCAAACACCAAGTGTGTGAATGTCAGCTGTGGGCTGTGAGTTGATCAATTCCCCTTTCTTTGTCTAACAAATGGGACTCATAATTCGTACTCTTCAGGGTGGGCTACTGTCTCCCCATTGGTTTCCCCCAGGGGTAGAATCAAGCAAGAAAGTCCTGGCTCATTTTTGCTTGGAGAGAAGCTTCAATGGCAGATGCCCACATTCTGGAGAGCCTTGGACTCTTAGAGACAGTGCCTGTGGTGACTCTGGCATCTGGTCCATAGATATCCACCCTCCAGGCCCTGTGATCTAGAGATGTCCATGACAACCAGTGTCCTTCAGGCAATGACCACAGCCAGTTGTCCTAAGTCACTGTTTAGAAATTGCCAGACATTTTCATTTCTTTGTGGGTCATTTTATCACACATCATTTCATTCCATCCTCCCAGCAACCTTTGGAGGGGTGTGTGATTACTTACCAAATGAAGAAACTGAAGTTGGGAAAGGTGAAGCCAACTCTCCAAGGTCGTGAGACACACAAGTAGCAGAGCTGGGATCTGAACCACTCATCAGATTACAGCGTGCACACTCTTCCCACAATCCCATGGAAATTCTGCCAAGAGAGCTGGCAGCATGGCCCTTCCCCCCCAGCTACTGCAGGCTGCCCGCACTGCTGTCCTCACAGTTCGTCCCAGTTCAGTGCCTCTCAAACATCAAAGTGCATACAAATCACCTGGGGCTCTTGTTCAATTGCAGAGGCTTACCCTGGAGGTCGGCCGTGGGGCCCGAGACACAGTGCTCAGGTGGTGCCAATGGGGCTGGGGTGCTGAACACCCTTGGAGGAGCAAAACCCTAGCTGACACCCGGCCTTTCCCAATGACTCACTGGATTATGAATACAAGCTCTTTTCACAGCTCTGTACCTTCCCTTCTCTCAGTAAGTAGTTTGTGGCCAGATCTGCAAAGCAGTCCCAAGTAGTTCTTAATGAAATTAAAACCAGACTGACATCTCTAATACTCTCCAACTGTTATCCAGTATGAGCCATTAGGGTAATTGTGTGGGAGAGCTGAGAGTTGAAGCTAAAACAATCATCTAACCAGGGTCTATTTAAAGCTACAGACAGCGCTCGGCTGGTAAGGTAAGGAAATTTAAGGTGCCATCCTGGAGTGCAAGCAATAGTCGCTGCAACAGCCGCATCAATCATTGAACACCTTTTATATTTTAAGTTCTGTATACATTTTATAGGTAATTCTTACAGCAGTTCAGCAATAAAGGGATTATAACTACTTAGTTACTCACGTTCTACTTTCCAATTACATGATCTAAAGCAATGTCCAAGAATATCTAACACAGGACACTAGAGCACGAGTTTAAATGTAGGTACAAGAAGAAAAGTCTGGGTATGGGCAAAGTCAAGCCAGGAATGTGGCTCTCAATGAGCACCCAAGGACTGCTTGCCTACAAGGGTAAGCCATACTTTGTTCTCGACTTTCCTGAAGCCAATAAGAAAAGGGGAGTCTGGCCTGGGTGGCTCGGTCGTTAGGCGTCTGCCTTCGGCTCGGGTCATGATCCCAGGGTCCTGGGATCGAGCCCCGCATCGGGCTCCCTGCTCTGCGGGAAGCCTGCTTCTCCCTCTCCCACTCCCCCTGCTTGTGTTCCCTCTCTCGCTGTTGCTCTCTCTGTGTCAAATAAATAAAATCTTTAAAAAAAAAAAAAAAAAAGAAAAGGGGAGTCTGGTCAGGTGAACAATTCAGAGTGATCATGTCATTATAAAATCAAACAATTTTCAAACCTCTCTTCACACCCAGATCATGGGAGGACATCTCCTGTGCCCTTTCCTACAGAAGATATGGTGCACTCTGGTAATGAATGACTTTCTCAACAATGACTTACAATGGAGGGTGCCTCTTACAGGGTTATGTTTACAATGATCCCCAGTGGAGGCTGATGCTTCAAAACCAAGCATACTTCAGAAATGCAGTCTTTCTGGGACACATGTGACATGGTCTAGAACCTAGCATTTGGCTGCTCTGGTTTGGTTCAGAACGATAGCTTGGACAACCTGGAGACATGGAAGTGTTGTATATTTCAAGAAATCCCTCTTCTCCATTGTTATCCTTCAGAATCATTTTCTTAGCTCAGCTTTGGAAGATGCTAAGTAACAGTGAGTTAGAGATTGCTCAAATAGCAGGGAACTGTGGTTGAGTGTAGACCCAAATAAGTTAACTGAAAACTGGGCACAGTTGCTTAACAAGGACACAACTTGAATAAAATCCATCCCAGCCCCACTCAGAGATGAGTAAGCTTCAGGGAATATTCTGAGCAGGAATATTCTTCTCCAAAGATGCTCCTCTGAGTCCAGATAGTTGAATGATTGAGAACTTAAGTTATACTTCACATAGCAAGGAGACAGCTTAAGTGTCTATGGATACATGAGTGGATAAAGATGTGAGATAGATAGATAGAGACAGATAGATAGATATAGATATATATATGTAATGAAATATTATTCAGCCACAAAAAAGGATAAAATAGTTTTACTTGGAAAATTTTAAGGCCATTGTAACTGATCTTCACTTGGTTAAAAGAAAATCTCAATAAGACATTTACAGAATACTTATATTTGGGCAGTTATTTCTTCTAAAAAATTGCTTGTGAAACATACACCATTCTTCCCTCCATCCACTCATTTATTGAGCTAATACATATTTGGGGACACCTGTCATGTACTGGGCATGCTTTTGAGAGCAAAACACAGTCACTGTCCAAATGGAGGTGGAAGACCAGTGTGGGAGACCCAACAATCATATAACCATCTAATCCCACAAAAAGTCTTCATGCCCAAGATATTAAGATTCTCCAGTTTTTTTCTTTTTTTTTTTTTTAGAGGGGAGAGGGGTGGAGGAAGAGGGAGAGAATCTTAAGCAGGCTCCACTCCCAGCACAGAGGTGAATGTGGGGCTCGATCTCATGACCCTGAGAACATGACCTGAGCTGAAATCAAGACTAGGATGCTTAACCTACTGAGCCACCCAGGCGCCCCTCTCCAGTTTTTTCAACCATTCAATATAAATTTGATGGTTTCCATCATGGGTCCCATATAGAGGATATGATTCTGAATGACACACAAATAAATATATAGTTATAGAAGGTGCTAAATGCCAGGAGGAAAGTAACAGAGTGTGTCTATGAGACAGAATAAGGATGGGGATGGTACACAAGGTCAGGGAAGGCATCTCCAAAAAGGTGGTGTTCACATGAAATCTACAGGATGAGAAGCTCTAAATATGGGTGGGTCAGGGGAAGAGCATTCTGAACACAAAATTCCTGAAGCTAGTTAGGGGAACAGGCAATGTGCAACTAAATGGTCACATCTTATGGGATTGGTATTTACCATGTAGTTACCACTGGAAATGTCAACCCAAATAATTGATTTCAGAGTAATTGACCCATAGCTCTTCCTCTTTGCAATAATTATTCAGCAAGGCCAGGTGGACACTCCTCGTTTGACATAATAAAACCCTATCACTTATACTTTCTCTTCTCTATAGCAGGACACATGCATTCTGCTTATTCAAAATGGATATCAGACCTCTAAGAAACATGTTAAAAACAATGTATGTTCTGGCCGATTATGTAGCTTTTCTGAAGCCTCACGGCCTTTGAAGTAAAAGCTGCAGGATTTGAAACACTAGTTTTTCCATAACCTAGACCTTTGCTGCACATGGAGTTATTAGACCTGAAAGAGACCTGGAGGGTGGAGTGGGGTGGTCAACTTTAGACCAACTCTTATTTAAATGAATTATTTCCCCTGGGGGCTCTGAAGAAGGAGGATGGCAGTAACTCACATGTTGTCACTTTTAGCCCTGCCCTGGAACATCAGCCTTAAGGAAAGCCCCACAGGTCCTCACGACAAGCATGCAACCCTATTCTACTAATTACCACCCCAGACATTGTGCAAACACCTACTTTCTCTCAAGACCGCAATACCCCAGAGCAGGGAGGTTTCCTGCATAGGATCCCCCCCATTTTCTCACTGGGTCAGCTCTTGCCCTTTGGCCATCAGTCTAGCTTCCAGCATTCCCTCACTGTTCCTTTTCTTTGCAAAAACCTCTGCTTCTCACTCCCTCCACCTTATTCATTAGACAAGACCCCAGATCCTGGTGAGCTCTACCTTCTCCTTCCCTGAGCTTGTACCGGGGCTGCTGAATGTGGATAAAAAAATGCAATGAACCTAGAAGATTCACTTTAAATTCATGATCTCCAGCTTCAAATGGGCATTCAAAACTGCCTAGCATGCCTTTTATTTTTCTCTTGTTGGCTTACTTACCTATTCCCTGAGAGGGCTATTTTATACCTTCTTCTCTCTCCTGAAGCCTCCTACATTCCTTCCTCTCTACTCTCAGATGATGACTTCTCATTCCATGGATTAAATTGAAAAATCATCTTCCTTTCACCAAACCTGCAATCTTCATTGGGGCCCATTTTCTCTTTCTTTGTTCTGGTTAAAATGGTAAAAGTGCCCTTCAGCCTCTCAAAGTCCAGTCCCTCTACATGCAGCCCGGATTTCATCCCCTCAAATACTGTCCTCCTTGGGTTGTTCCCTCCTTGCACATTATCGGTCTTTCTCTGTCTGACTGGATCAGCCCTACCAATAAACAAACATGCTCTCTCATCTCTTGCATATATTATGAAAGGCAAAACAAAACAAAAGAAAAAGTCTCTGCTGTACCACAGTGCTTTTCTTGGGTTCATAGCCAGAGGCTTCATAAAGATAGTTGTCCACACATTGGCCTCATGCTAACTTTTCCCTCTTGAGTTTGGCTTTTGCCCCCTTCCCCTCACCAATAATTTCCATTGGAAACGCACATGCCAAAGTTTCCCAAGACCTGCAGGATGCCAAATCAAATGAACGACTTTCAATCCTCATCTTGTTCACTTTCTCTGTGGCAGCACCCCCTTCCTACGCTCTCTCTGACTCACACGATTTCCTATTCTTCCCTTTCTCTGACCTCTAGGTTACAGTGTTCTCAGGACTCGGTCTTAGCTGCTTTTCTTTTGTCCTGAACAATCTCATCCAGTCCAGGGGCTTGTGGTTTTTTTTAAAACTGGTTTTCATTTTTATCAAAGAAGCCTGTGCACAGAGTTTAAAAGCCAAAGAATACTGGTAAGTGTCTATTGATATTATTCTCCCCAAATCAAACACATCAGACAATCTGACAGTTCCATATCTATTCCTGGAGTCTTTACCTCCTTAGTGTCTGCCCTCCTGCATCAACCCAATCTGGTTCTTCAGCACAGCTGATATCTCAAGACTTCCCTTCACCACTCTCCTGTGCTATGTGAAATCTTCCCTGACTGGTCCCTTTTTCTTTCTTGGTTTAAAAGCTTACTTTGCTGAAGACAATTCTTCAATAGCTTTTTTTTTCTTTAACTGAAGTATAGTTGACAACATTCAATACCAGGTCTTCTTTCATTCATTGTGCTGAGCACTCGATGGTCCCTTTTAAAATGAAGAAATGTGTCTTCTAATTTGGTGACTTTTTATTGAAACAAATTAGTTGGGTGGTGGTTTCTTGTATTAGTCTTCTGATTATTTTCTCTTTTCTTGCTTATTATCTATCCTTAGTATTGCTTTTATATCACCTATGAGACTGCCTCTAATTCATCTTCCAACTATTCTATTGTTTCTAAAGATTTGATTGCCAGACTATAATCTTCAAAAATTCTTACTTATTTCCTGTTCCTTTTTCATAGCATCCTGTCCTTGTTTTATTGGTATCATATCCCTTCTTAATCATTCTAAGGATATTAATTATCATTTGATTTTGAGGGTATTTTTTCCTACCTTCTCCTTTTCTTTTTGGATTGTTTTGTTCTTTTCTTTCATTTTGGAGATGTTCTTAAGATGTCTGTTCTTTTGTTTATATATATTCAAAAGATAGTTAATAAAAGCTGCCTGTAAGCTCTGTGAGCTTGGTGGGTCTTATCAGTTGGTGTATTTTATTGCAGATTGTAACAGCCAGACTGGTGTTTGTTTGTTTGTTTTTTTTCATTCCTGATATCTGTCAAGATCTTTTCCATCTCTGAGGCTTTGAACATCAGGATCTATCTAGAATGCATACACACACACACACACACACACACACTTGTCCGAAGCCTTCTTGTCCTTTAGATTTTGGCTTATATATCACTTCTTCATAGAGGCTTTCTCTGACCGTCTTATCCAAATAAAATAGCTTTCCATTATTCTCTCCCTGTTCCCTTCCTCTATAATATTCACCACAATTTAATTTATATAGTCAGTGGACTTAGGTATTATGTAATTGAGTACTTTCCTGTCTGTTTCCTATTGTCTAACAAGTGGGCAAGGACTGTTCTATTTTGGTCAATTCTCTCATGTCAGGGCTTAGCACTGAAATACAGCATGCTCAATAAATATTTATTCAATTAATTAATAAATGGATGGATGGATTAATGAATAGATATTCTAGGTTTTAGGTCAATCTCTGTCATAAGTAGTTCTGTAACCTTAGGCAAGTCACTTAACCTTCCTAGGCTTTGTTTTATCTCTCTTTTTTTTTTTTTTTAAAGATTTTATTTATTTATTTGACAGAGAGAGACACAGCAAGAGAGGGAACACAAGCAGGGGGAGTGGGAGAGGGAGAAGCAGGCTTCCCGCGGAGCAGGGAGCCCGATGCGGGACTCGATCCCGGGACTCCAGGATCATGACCTGAGCCGAAGGCAGTCGCTCAACCGACTGAGCCACCCAGGTGCCCCTATCTCTCTTCTTCATACTTAGAGTAACAGTGCTTATTCTACCTAGAGATGAATTTATGATGAATTTACATCAATGAAATAGTTGATGTAAAAGTGCTTAGTAAAAAAGCTTATATGAGAGATTATAAAAAATGAATGTGGCTTACTCTATCTTTTCTTATTTTTTTCTTCTTTTCATATTGAAACCTCAATTTAACACTTCAGGGATCATACCTTGATAGCACCTTCTTAGTGGTGTTGTTATTAAGAGTTCTTTTTAAAAAGAACCAAAATAACTAAACTCTTAGACGTGATTCAAATCAGACACGGTTTATTCAGACTTCTGAGCAAATAATATCATAAGAAGGTTCCAGTTTCTAGTTCCATGAAAGGAATGAGCAATGTCAACTCATGTTCTGCTTTCAAGTACAAGAAAGGGAGAGATAATAGAAATTTCTGTTCAGGCCTGAGGATTAAATTACCCTTCTATTTGTACCATAATTGTCCTATAATACTTGCCAAACTAACCAAAATAATGATATCCTATTTAAGTAAGTGTGTGGGCAAACTAGAAGGCTTTTTCATTGCTGATAGAAACTTAAATTGATATAATCCTTCCAGAAAGTAATTTAGAAATACATATAGCATGCCTTAAAGGTATTTATATTTTTTGGTATCATAATTGTTCTTCTGATAAATTATCCTAAGAGAAAAAGCCCAAAACTTAGAAAAAGCTATATATTCAAAAATTATCTCAAGTATTAAATGTGTAAGCGATTAGAGACATCCTAGGTTTCCAATAATATATCAAAGTTTAAGTACATTTATGGTGTTCATTTGGTAGAACATTATGCAGCCATAAAAGTGAATATTATAAAAGCTACAGAGTAACATGGAGAAATATTTCTGATACAGATTATAATACCAAATTGTATATATACCTAGTTACTGATTTTTAAATGTTTCCATTAAAAGAAAGTTTAAGTAAACATGACAAAATGCATTCTATTTAAATGGTGAAATAATGGGGGAACTGTTTTCTCATGAGTACCTGGGGATTGGCTATTTGGTCAGATTGCTTAGTATGCCTGAGCTTCAGGAAAAGGTTCTATAGAAAGCCCATAAAGGGAAAGGGAAAATCACCTTTAACCAGATGTTAAACTTCCTAAAACTGAGACATTGCTCTGACTTTTCTTACACTTCCAACAGAGTCTAACTTGGACTGGGCACACAGTAAACACAGCTGTGATTACCAAAATGCACACTATTTGTTTTCCTTGGTTCTGGTTCTAGTTCTGAGACTTTCTAATTCTTGCATGTTGTAAGACTGAACATTAATGAGGAAGCAAACAAGCCTCTTTCTTTTAAGAGTATCTTATGATACAGGGGAGTGAAGCAGATGTATTTAGCTCAGGGATCAATAAACTTTTTCTACAAAAGGCCAGATAGCAGACTATGAGATCTCTGTTTCCAGTAAACTTTTACACAGAGCAAATGAATGGGCATGTGTTCCAATAAAACTTTATTTACAAAAGCAGGTGACAGGCTACAGTTTGCTAATTCCAGCTAATACATTTTCTTCTTCATGTGCTTCTGATGTCTCCATTTGTCATTATTGTTCACTCAGTTCCAGGTGTTCCTCCCCTTTTTAAACAGCTCCAACCTACTTGACATTATGCCAATTTAGTGTCATATCCTGAATACATCCTCTTGAGCCTTGCTTTTCAAAGATGAATCAACTGACCTGCAACACTGGCATCACTGGAAGCTGGATAAAAATGAGAATCTAGGGCCCTGCCCCAGATGCACTGAATCAGAATCTGCATTTAACAAGTTCCTGAAGCAATTTATATGCATATTACAGTCTGAGAAGCTCTATTTTAGAGGATAAACCACAGTTGTCTGTGTAGAGCTCTCTATAATAGCAATGATGCTCTGTGGTTCTTTGAAGAAGTTAGAGAGGCAAGTCAGTGTGTCATCACCTGGTCTCCCTCCTGGATGACTCCTCAATTTCTTTTTGCCTCCATTAAGACTGGCAAAAGTCGGGTGCCTGGGTGGCTCAGTCGGTTAAGTGACTGCCTTCGGCTCAGGTCATGATCCTGGAGTCCTGGGATCAAGTCCCACATCGGGCTCCCTGCTCAGTGGGGAGTCTGCTTCTCCCTCTGACCCTACCCCCTCTTGCACTCTCTCTCTCTCTCTCTCAAATAAATAAATAAATAAATAATCTTTAAAAAAAAAAAAAAAGACTGGCAAAAGTCTACTGACAAATGACAATGCCAGGGACTTTCCTTTTCTTCCCAAATACAGGGCCCATCAGTCCATTCTGTCAAAGGTTGAACTCAGCTATATAACAATACTTTCACATTCTTTTCATGTGGCTCACTACCAAGGTACTGGGTCCCTGAAATAAAGAGGGGGCAGGGATCTTTTTGTCCTTATCCTATAAGGCTTCTGGAATGACTCTCTGCCATATGCTTCCCTTCTAGATTCTCTCTCCCTTGGAACCTTCTCTTGGTTTCTCACACATGTGAGTTCTCCAGATTGGTGCCATTTTCTTGGACAGCCCTTATCCCCCTGTACCTATAGAAATTCCTGATCACAGGGTGGCCTACAGAATGGGAGAAGATATTTGCAAATGACATATCTGATAAAGGGTTAGTATCTAAAATCTACAAAGAACTTATCAAACTCAACACCCAAAAAACAAATAACCCAGTTAAAAAATGGGCAGAAGACATGAAGACATTTTTCCAAAAAAGACATCCAGATGGCTAACAGACACATGAAAAAATGCTCAATATCACTCATCACCAGAGAAATACAAATCCAAAAAGCACAATGAGTTACCATCTCACACCTGTCAGAATGGCTAAAATTAACAACACAAGAAACAACAGGTGTTGGTGAAGATGTAGAGAAAGGGGAACCCTCTTACACTGTTGGTGGGAATGCAAACTGGTGCAGTCACTCTGGAGAACAGTATGGAGGTTCCTCAAAATGTTAAAACTAGAACTACCCTATGAGTCAGCAATTGCACTACTAGGTATTTACCCAAAGGATAAAAAAATAGAGATTCAAAGGGATACATGCATCTTGATGTTTATAGCAGCATTATCAACAATAGCCAAACTATGGACAGAGCCCAAATGTCTATCAACTGATGAATGGATAAGGAAGATATGGTATATATAAGGGAATATTACTCAGCCATCAAGAAGAATAAAATCTTGCCATTTACAATGACATGGATGGAGGTAGAGTGTATTATGCTAAGTGAAATAAGTCAGAGAAAGACAAATACCATATGATCTCACTCATATGTGGAATTTAAGAAAGAAAAAAGATGAACCCATGGGAAGGGGAAAGAGGGAAACAAGCCATAAGAGACTCTTAATGATAGAGAACAAACTGAGGGTTAATGGAAGGAGGTGGGTGGGGGATGGGCTAGATGGATGATGGGTATTAAGGAGGGCACTTGTTATGATGAGCGCTGTGTGTTGTATACAGGTGATGAATCACTGAATTCTACTCTAGACACCAATACTACATCATATGTTAACTACCTAAAATTTAAATTAAAAAAAAAAAATTCCTGACACACCCTGAGCTTTAGTCTTGCTATTTCTTTCTCTTGGGGCTTACATTCTCTTCAGGTTCCCATGCCCCTGGACAATAGATATAAATAATACCAAAAAATGATTTTTTTCCCTCCAGTTTCTCTGTTTCTCAGGTACACCTGTACATCAACCTTCAAGCCACTTTCTGTGTCCTAGGATGGCAAAAGTTTTCAGTCATTGAATACATATGTTTTGGATGACTTATATGCCAGGTATTGTATTAAGTTCTGGAGAGACAGATGCATTTGACATGTAATATTTTCCCTAAATAACACCTTGTATTTCACTGAAATCATGAGTATACTGATGCTAGAAATCAGATTACTGAACACTGGAGGCTTTTTGATATGTGATCAAATCAGATGCTAAATAATTACATTGATCACTGAATCAGGGTCAGCACTACTCAAAAATGGAGTGGGAGTGCCTAAAGTAGCTGGATTTTGGAGATTCTTTCCCCAACACTGTACAAATTCTCCCATTTTCCACTTTGGTTGTAGTATATGTAATGCAAATGTGAGTGATTTGGGCTCATATTAAATCAAATTTGCCCTAAGAAACAGGCTATAGGTCAAAACAGCTTTTATGTGGAAGACAAGGTAGAGGGTGGCATCATAAAACCAGGGTGCATGAATCATGGCTCAAAGACTAGGAATAACAAGAGGTTTCTTAAAGATTCCTAACCAGTCAGGAATTATCCTGGGAGAGTTGAGTGTCTGGAAGGAGATGGACATGAAGATACAGACTAGCAAAACTCTAAAGCTGAACTTATGTGAATATTGACAAGATTTTTTTCTTCAGTGTGGAGATTAATCTTATTCACCAGGCCTGATTGCATATATATATATTGCATATATATATATATATATACACATATATATATATATATTTTATATATACATATATATTTTTTTCTCTTTGGCAGAAGACCCTCCCACTCAGTATCTCAAAGTGAGTTTCAAATGACCATTTCAGGAGATAGTCCAAGATGGCAGAGGAGTAGGAGACCTTAGTTTTTGTCTGGTCCTAGGAATTCAGCTAGATAGCTATCAAATCATGCTGAACACCTGTGAACTCAACCGGAGATCTAAGAAAAGAATAGCTGCAACTCTACAAATAGAAAAGCGACCACTTTCTGCAAGGTAGGAGGTGCGGAGAAATGAATCCAAGGCGATATATGGGAAGATAAACCACGGGGGGAGGGAGACTCCATCAGCAGCACCAGAAAGTGACATAGCAGCGGAGCACAAAATCAGAACTTTTAAAATTCTGCTCTGGTGAGGCATGTCCCTGCCTGAAAGGCACTCAGGTGAGGAAGCGGGGTGGAATCCTAGGTGGGACAATGTGGTCTCAGGATCCTTGGGGTCACAGGAAGACCAGGAGTTCCTGAGTGCAGCAGGCATTGGAGCGGGGAAGCTGGCTGCAATCAGCAAGCCCAGGAATGGGCTCTCAGCTGAGTGTTGCCACAACCATGGCACAGGTGGGTGACTGCTCTCTGAGCAGGGGCCCAACAAGCAGGAAAACATCAACGAGACCTGCCTTCCTCCCCTGGGAGAAGCAGCATGGGTGTGCATTGCAGGAGTCTGCAGGGTTTGGAGACTTGATTCAAGGTTGCATGCCTGAGACAGAAATGCTCGGTCACAGGCTGGTGGAGCATGGAATGCAGATGGAGACCAGGGAGACAGGAGTGATTGAATGCTTTTCCTGAGGTTGCACCGAGGAGTGGGGCCTGAGCTCTTAGCTCTGGGCTGGAGATTTGTGGCTGCCACTTTCATTCTCATCCTCTAAAGTGGCACAGAAAGCCTTCAAGGAACAAAAGCCACATAGAGCAATCTGGAGCCACTTACTTAGCCTGGCTCCCTGGCAAGGGTGGTGCAATTCTGCCTCGGGCAAAGACACCTGAGAATCAGTGCAACAGGCCCCTCCCCCAGAAGATCAGCAAGTACATCTGTCTAAGACCAAGTTTACTGATCACAAGAGGCAAAGTTGGAAAGAACTCAAATACATGGAGGCTAAAGAGCATCCTATTAAGGAATGAATGGATCAACCAGGAAATTAAAGAAATTAAAGAAGAATTTAAAAAATTCATGGAAACAAATGAAAATGAAAACACACTGTTCAAAACCTTTGGGATGCAGCAAAGGCGGTCCTAAAAGGGAAGTATATAGCCATACGAGCCTTTCTCAAAAACAAGAAAGGTCTCAAAAACACAACCTAACCTTACACCTAAAGGAGCTGGATAAAGAACAACAAATAAAGCCCAAACCCAGTAGGAGAAGAGAATTAATAAAGAGTAGAGCAGAAATCAATGAAATAGAAACCATAAGAACAATAGAACAGATCAATGAAACTAGGAGCTGGTTCTTTGAAAGAATTAAGATTGATAAACCCCTGGCCAGACTTATCAAAAAGAAAAGAGAAATGACCCAAATCAATAAAATCATAAATGAAAGAGGAGAGATCACAAACAACACCAAAGAAATACAAACAATAATAAGAAAATATTATGAGCAACTATATTCCAACAAATTAGGCAATCTGGAAGAAATGGATGCATTCCTAGAGACGTATAAACTACCATAATTGAAACAGGAAGAAAGAGAAAACCCAAACAGACCCATAATCAGCAAGGAAATTGAAGCAGTAATAAAAAAATTTCCCAACAAACAAGCGTATAGGGCCGGGTGGCTTCCCAGGGGATTTCTACCAAACATTTAAAGAAGAATTAATACCTATTCTTCTGAAGCTGTTTCAAAAATCAGAAATGGAAGGAAAACTTCCAAACTCTTTCTATGAGGCCAACAATACCTTGATCCCCAAACCAGACAAAGACCTTACCAAAAAAGAGAATTACAGACCAATATCCCTGATGAACATGGATGTAAAAATTCCCACCAAGATAATAGCTAATAAGATCCAACAGTATATTAAAAGGATTATTCACCACGACCAAGTGGGGTTTATTCCTGGGCTGCAAGACTGGTTCAACATCTGCAAATCAATCAATGTGATACACTACATAAATAAAAGAAAGGACAAGAACTGTATGATCCTCTCAATAGATGCAGAAAAAGCATTTGACAAAGTATAGCATCCTTTCTTGATTACAACTCTTCACAGTGTACGGATAGAGGGACCATACCTCAATATCATAAAAGCCATAGATGAAAAGCCCACAACAAATATCATTCTCAATGGGGAAAAATTGAGAGCTTTTCCCCTAAGGTCAGGAACATGACAGGGATGTCCACTCTCACTACTGTTGTTCAACATAGTACTAGAAGTCCTAGCCTCAGCAATCAGACAACAAAAAGAAAAAAAAAGCATCTGAATTGGCAAAGAAGTCAAACTCCCTCTCTTTGCAGATGACGTGATACTTTATGTGGAAAACCCAAAAGACTCCACCCTCAAATTTCTAGAACTCATACAGGAATTCAGTAAAGTGGCAGGATATAAAATCAATGCACAGAAATCAATTTCATTTCAGGGTACCTGGGTGGCTCAGTTGGTTAAGTCTGCCTTTGGCTCAGGTCAGGATCTCAGGGTCCTGGGATCAAGCCCTGTGTTGGGCTCCCTGCTCAGCAGGGAGTCTACTTCCCCCTCTGCTCCTCCCCTCACTCGTGCTCTCTCTCTCTCTCCCTCTCTCTCTCAAGTAAATAATAAAATAAAATCTTAAAAAAAAAAGAAATCAGTTTTATTTCTATACACTAACAGAAAAGAGAAATAAAGGTCGATCCCATTTCCAACTGCACCCAAAGCCATAAGATACCTAGGAATAAACCTAACCAAAGAGGCAAAAGATCTGTACTCAGAAAACTATAGAACACTCATGAAAGAAATTGAGCAAGACACAAAGAAATGGAAAAACATTCCATGCTCATTGATTTGGAAGAATAAATATTGTTAAAATGTCTATGCTACCTACAGCAATCTATACATTCAATGCAATCCTTATCAAAATACCATTAACTTTTTTCACAGAACTGCAACAAATAATCCTAAAATTTGTATGGAACCAGAAAAGACCCTAAATAGCCAAAGGAATGTTGAAAAAGAAAACCAAAGCTGGTGGCATCACAATTCCGGACTTCCAGCTCTATTACAAAGCTGTAATCATCAAGACAGTATGGTACTGGCACAAAAAACAGACACATAGATCAATGGAACAGAACAGAGAACCCAGAAATGGACCCTCAACTCTATGGTCAACTAATCTTCAACAAAGCAGGAAAGAATATCCAATGGAAAAAAGAGAGTCTCTTCAACAAATGGTGTTGGGAAAATTGGACAGCCACATGCAGAAGAATGAAACTGGACCATTTTCTTACACCATGCACAAAAATAGATTCAAAATGGATTTAAGACCTTAATGTGAGACAGGAGTCCATCAAAATCCTAGAGAAGAACACAGGCAGCAACCTCTGTGACCTAGGCCACAGAAACTTCTTGCTAGACAGGTCTCCAAAGGCAAGGGAAACAAAGGCAAAAATGAATTATTTGGACTTGATCAAGATAAAAAGCTTTTGCACAGCAAAGGAAATAGTCAACAAAACTGAAAGACAACCAAGAGAATGGGAGAAGATACTAGCAGATGTCTTAGCAGATAAAGGGCTAATATCCAAAATCTATAAAAAACTTATCAAACTCAAACCCCAAAGAACAAATAATCTAATTAAGAAATGGGCAGAAGACATGAACAGACATTTCTCCAAAGAAGACATACAAATGGCCAACAGACACATGAAAAAATGTTCAACATCACTCAGCATCGGGGAAATACAAATCAAAACCACAATGAGATACCACCTCACACTCACTGGTCAGAATGGCTAAAATTAACAAGTTCAGGAAATGACAGATGTTGGAGAGGATGTGGAGAAAGGGGAACCCCCTTACATTGTTGGTGGGAATGCAAGCTGGTACAGCCACTCTGGAAAACAGTATGGAGGCTCTTCAAAAGTTGAAAATCGAGGTACCCTACAACCCAACAATTGCACTACTAGGGATTTACCCCAAAGATACAAATGTAGTGATCTGAAGGGGCATCTGCACCTCAATGTTTATAGCAGCAATGTCCACAATAGACAAACTATGGAAAGAGCCCAGATTTCCATTGACAGATGAATGGATAAAGAAGATGTGGTATATATATACAATGGAATACTACTCAGCCATCAAAAATTGAAATCTTGCTATTTGCAACAACGTGGATGGAACTAAAGGGTATTATGCTAATGATGTTGAACATTTTTTCATGTGTCTGTTAGCCATTTGCATGTCTTCTTTGGAGAAGTGTCTGTTCATGTCTTCTACCCAATTTTTTACTTGATTATTTGTTCTTTGGGTGTTGAGTTTGAGAAGTTCTTTATAGATCTTGGATACCAGCCCTTTATCTGTAGTGTCATTTGCAAATATCTTCTCCCATTCCGTGGGTTGCCTCTTTGTTTTGTTGACTGTTTCCTTTGCTGTGCAGAAGCCTTTTATCTTGATGAGGTCCCAAAAGTTCATTTTCACTTTTGTTTCCCTTGCCTGTGGAGTCCTGTCTTGAAAGTAGTTGCTGTGGCCGATATCGAATATTTTTAAATACTCTTCTACCTACCTAATTGGTAATGAAAGAGAAAGAGAAAGAAAAACAAAAAAACAAACAACAACAAACCAAATGACCATTTCAAAATCTTAGGGTAGGATCTAGATGAGAAGCCTCCAAACCAGGAATTAAGTGTACTTGTATCAGCACAGCGATGGGGAGGCTGGCAACTAACATACCAAAATACCTTCTAAAACATAATGGCAAAAAAGTCAAAGCATAAAAGGAATGACTGCCAGATCTCACTTTGAAAAACTTAATTTTTTTTTTTTTACATTTAAAATGCCATAAAGAATGCCATGAAGACAACTGTGAAGTGTAAGCAACAAGCTGGGAATTTTTTTTTGCAAAATTTATGACAAAATTGCATATTATACATTTAATAATAAATACAGCGCCCTTAAAAATCAGTAAGAAAAATCCAATACCCTAACCTAACGAAGGTATACTTAGTAATGCTCACAGCAGAATCTCAGTGGCTTATGACAATAGAAATTCTTTCTTACTCTCATGAAGTCTAACACATGTAAATGTGCCTCACTGGTGGAAGGCTTTTCTCCCTGTAGAGATTAAGAGCCCAACTGTATTGCACCTGTGGCTCCATCATTTTCAACATGTGGCTCCCAAGATGGTTGCATCCCAGGGTACCAAACAATGGAAGAGGACAAATCTAGAGGGTTTGTGTATGGGAGTTTTTACAGGCCTAGCTAGGAAGAGGCATATGTCATATTCACTTATATTCTGTTGGTTAAAACTAAGTCACATGCACATGGGACTACTTAAGTGCAAGGGAAGTAGAAAATATTGTATAGCTGTGTGTCTAGGAAGAAGAGGAAATGGTTGGTGAACATGTACCTAGTCTCTGCCACAGTCAGATTACATGCCTTATAGGAGCCAAATGTCATTTACATATAGCCACTTACACATAAACACATAAAACTAGATTCATCTCAATTTAAGCCATGACCCTAAGATAATAGATGTGAAAGCACCATGTATATCTGCAAAGAAAGTGTTCACAAAACAGTCTTGCAACTCAACCTCTCATCCGCCTCAAGAGCACAAAAAGAATATTAAGTTACAGATGCAAAGAGGATTTATTTACAGAGAAAGAGTTATTGGTATTCTATGAGGCCATACCTCTCCTCCCCACTTTTAAGCCTAGGAAAGAGATTTCAATGAGACAACTTGGAGAACTTAATTTATGTCCTCTGATACATGTCTGACTCATGCCTGAGAAGTCTAAAAGAAAAACGCTGGAGTAAGTAGCTGGCAGAAGAGGATGAGGGGTTGCAGTGTAGGAAGTAACTTTACTCCTTCCACAAAAAGATTCATTTCTTGTGGGTCAGATTTGAGGGTCACTTGCCAGGGAGGGCTGGTGAGCAGTTGTCTTAGATCCTGTCTACACATGGGAACTTCAGCAAAGCAAGCTGGAGATGCCCTGTCAGATCTTAGAGGCTCAGAAAGGCATCTTGAGTGACCAGCCAGAAGAATGCATCCACTTGTATCAAGGGAATTACAAGTAAGATATTTTCAACAAAAGGGTGGGATGGGGATCTCCAAAGAACCCATAGAAATGCTCTATGAGTAAAAGAATGAGCTTAAATACTTGCCAGGACCAGACAGAGCTGAGGCCAACTCATCAGCATCAATCAAGTAAGAATTCTCCTGTGTCCCTTTCCCCTTCTCGCTCCTCACACTCCAGCTTCATAGGATCAGAAATCAAGTGGTCAAGTCAGAAGTAGAAGTGATGAATGAAGAAAGAAGAAAAGGCCCTCTAACTATTGTAGGCAGCAGACCAACATGGGGCAAACTGAAAGGCAAGGAATGTGTTGGGGGGGGGTTGACTTTAAGTGAAGACTGAAGTTTATATTATTATTCTGGGATGGACATTAACTACTGACCCAAACTGTTTGTGACCAAGAGTGACTGAAGGACTTCTCTTTATCTGAAGTGACCTGGTTTTCGTCTGAGGGGAGGATGCATGAGCTTTAATGTGCACTGTGAGACTGCACACTGTGACTTCAGTGCAGTCATTTCAATCATACATGAAGACATTTGTGAAAAGATAATGACAAAATGTTAACAAGGAGATTCTTTGGAGGGTCGGATTGTGGCCAAATGAGTTTCCTTTGTATGTCTGTGTGTGTGTATGTGTCTATGCCTTTCAAAGTTCCCACAGTGCACATTACATTTACCATACCATCAGGATATACAATACAGTAAACTGGACAGAACTGTGAAATGCTATAAATTGTAAGATATTTTGCCACCTTCTCTTTTGCAAGATGACTATTTCCTGGGTACCTCACCTCAAAATTGTTGAATGTAAGAGACATTGCTATTTGATTTATGAACATTAAACTCATTTTAATGGCTATATGGGTATCCGTCTATGTCTTAAAGTGTCAGTTTATATGAATTGAATGGTCATTTCACAGTGTGTCCATCTCATCTACCTTTTTGTCCTCCAAACATCTGTCTGTAATTTCTGTATTTCCTCCTCTTCTGAGTCCCACTTAAAGTTCTGTATCTTAAAAGAGGAAATATTTGCATCCATCTCAAACCCTATATCCTTCATGATTTCCATCTTATCTATGTAAATCTCTTCCCCTTCCTGACTCCCATACTGTGAATTGGACCACATAACTGAGCAACTAACTATACTTTTTGACTCTTTCCTGGGTGTTGGTCTTATTCTTTTAACTAGATGGCAATTTTCTTGAAGCTAAAGAATGCTTATAGTCCTCCAAATGCTGTGAACCCCTAACAACCTATTCCTAGGCACGCATTAGGTACAGAGACAAATTTTTGCATTACACAGATTTACGTAAAGAAACAGTCTTTCTTCATTCCAATTTCTCCTGTGCAATAATGGGAGCCACTTAGAAAGTTTTTCCTAGCCACAATTAGAAGACTACTGTTGTTTTTCTGGTTTGTACTCTCTTGCCTTCTGGTTTCTCACCTGTCAACAACATTATCTGAGGGCCTTCATTTGGATGGGTTTACTGATCCATATGCCAAGTGAAGCTTAGAAAAAGAAGGAAGAATGAAAATAAATATCTGCAAATACTTCAAACAACATACACCTGTTGCTTGATCTGGTTGGGAGTTTGAGAATGATCAGCAGACTATTTGCTTGTGCTAACTCTATTCCCCAAATAACAAAGTATTTGAGACATTATCTACTACTACTACTTCTACTAGTACTACTAGTACTACTAGTACTAGTACTACTACTACTACTACTATATCCTTAGCTACCTTTAATAGATAGCCTTCCCTTTGTATTTTACTAGTCACTTTATAAACATTATCTCAATGAATTCTCACAACATTGATAAAATATACAATTACTTACTCCCATTTGCAGATAAGGAAGCAGAGGGGTTAAATGACTTATCCACAGTCACTCAGCTGCTAAATACCAGAGACAGGATGTCAGTTCAGGATTATTGGCTTCTAATGACTACACTTTTTCCACTATTCAATGATGCTTCTTAAAAAGCAGTTTCTTTTTTTAAAAATATTTATTTATTTATTTATTTATTTATTTATTTATTTATTTATGTGAGAGAGAGAAAGAGACAGAGAGCACGAGCGGGGAGAGGGGCAGAGGGAGAGGGAGAAGCAGGATCCCCACTGAGCAGGGAGCCTGACGTGGGGCTCAATCCCAGGATCCTGGGATCACAACCCAAGCTGAAGGCAGACGCTCAACCAACTGAGCCACCGAGGAACCCCAAAAAGCAGTTTCTTAAAATGTCTCTTAAGAAATTTGCAAATAGCAGTTAAATGTGCACTCATTCTATGACTCACCAATTCCACTCCTATCTACCCAAGAGAAAGCACATGTCTACATAAAGACTTACATACAAATGTTAAATGCATCTTACTAGACATAGCCAACATGTGGAAACATTTCAAATGTCAATCATTAGATGAAAAGATAAATAAAATGTAGTGTTCATGTAATAGAATACTACTCAGCAGTAAAAAGGTAGGCACTACTAATACATACAAAAACATGGATGAACCTCAAAAACATTATGCTGACTAAAAGAAGTCAGATATAAAAGACTATGTATTTTATGATTTCATTGATAGGAAATTTCAAGAAAAGGCAAAACTGTAGAAATAAAAATCTGATCAGTAATTTATGAGGGCTAGGGATGTAAATGCCAAACAGGAAAGGGAATTCTTTCAGGGTAATGGAATTGTTCTAAAGCTGGATTGTGATGATGGTTGCACAGCTGTTCAATTTACTAAAAATTATCAAACTGTAAATTTACAAAGGGAGAACTATATGGTATTTCTACTTCAGTGAAGCAGTTAAAAATGGATATAACCATTTCAAGTGTACAGATGAAAAATGCATCACTCTAATCATGATGTTGGCATCTTCCTCACTCCTGAAAGTTGTATTCCTTTCTAGTCGATCCCTATTTACTGATCCATATGCCAAGTGAAGCTCAGAAAAAGAAGGAAGAATGAAAGCATCTGCAAATACTTCAAACAACATACACCTGTTGTTTGATCTGGTTGGGAGTTTGAGAATGATCATCTCAATAATCATCCCCTGGTTTAGGCAAACACTGATTGATCAGTTTTGCCTATTCTAAAGTTCATATAAATGAAATCATACAGTATTTTCTTTGTTTTGGTTTTATTACTCAGCATAATATTTTTGGGATTTATCTATATTGTTGCATGTATCAATAGTTCATTCCATATTTCATTGTATGATATAACACAATTTGTTTATTTATCTGTTGATGGACACTGTTTCCAAGTTTTTGTTTCCAGTTTTTGGCTATTATGAATTAAGATACTATGAACACTCATTTCCAAGTCTATATTTTAATTTCATTTATTTTCTCTATGATTTGTTTTATATGTCATTTATTTCTGGGAATTTTTAGTTTCTCCTACTTATTTTTTTTTTTAAAGATTTTATTTATTTATTTGACAGAGAGAGACACAGCGAGAGAGGGAACACAAGCAGGGGGAGTGGGAGAGGGAGAAGCAGGCTTCCCGCAGAGCAGGGAGCCCGATGCGGGACTCGATCCCAGGACCCCGGGACCATGACCTGAGCCGAAGGCAGTCGCTTAACCAACTGAGCCACCCAGGCGCCCTCTCCTACTTATTTTAATTTGCCTTTTCTTTTTTCACTTTCTAAGGAGGAAACTTAGATTTTTTGATTTTATACCTTTCTTCAGTTCTAATATATCCATTTAAATCCATAATTTTTCTCTGAGCACTACTTTAGCAGTCTGCCATAAATTTTGATATATTTTCATTATACTTCATTTTGCAATTCTGATTTCTTTTATGCTATTTTCTTTAACCCAGAGAGCATTTAAAAGTGTTGCTCTATTTGCAAATATTCCAAATTTTAGATATCTTGTTATTTTATTGCTGACTTTTAATATTCCTATGGTCAGAAAACATATTATGATTTATAACCTTTGAAATATATTGAAACTTATTTTATAGACCAACCTTTGAAAAGAATATGTACTATACAGTTGTTGGATATGTTATTCTCTAATGTCAACTAGGTCAGTTGGATGATTAATATTATCAAATCTTCTACAGACTTACTTATTATTTGACTACTTATTCTATTAATTACTGAGAAAGGAATGTTAAAATTTCCAACTATAAAAGAGAACTAATCTATTTCTCTGTTTAGTAATAAAGTTTTTGCTTTATGTATTTTGAAACACAGTTTACTAGGGACCAACACATGAAAGATTATTATGTCTTCTTGATGACTTTATCCTTTTATGATTATTATATGTCCTTCTGTATCTATAGTAATACTTTTTATTTTCATTTTATTTGCCTTATATTAATGTAACTGTTAAAGCTTTTTGATGCTTAGTACTTACCCAATTTATTTTTGATAACTTTATTTTTTATTTTCTTTTGTTTGATTTTAAGGTGTGTTTCTTATGAAGGACATATATTTGGGTCTTGTGTTTTAATTTAGTATGACAGTCTCTACCTTTTAATTGAAGGGTTTAGTACATTTAAATTGAATGTAATTGCTGATAGGGTAAGTAAGCCTGTCATCTTAGTATTTGTTTTCTGTTTGTCTCTTCTGTTCCTTTTTCCCTCTGTTGTATCTTTCCTGCCTACTTTGGGTAAACTGAATAATTCTAAGCATTCCATTTTATCTACTTTATTCATTTTTTACATATATCTCTGTGGTTTTTTTTTTAGTTCCTCCTCTAGAGATTCAATATGCATATATTTTTACATCTTTAATTCATAACAGTGTACCTTTAAATATTACACTTCTTTCCAAACAATGTAAGACTGTTAATATAGTATAATTCATGTTACTGTCTTACTATCCTTTATGTTCTCATCATGTATTTTACTTTCTTCATATGCTATGAATGCTACAAAACACTGCTATCATTTCTGCTTAAATGTCAATAGACTTTTAAAGATATGAAAATACACATATAAATATAATATAAATAAAAATTTTATATTTACTCCCTATGATATTTTTCATTCCTTCCTGTAGATCTGAGCTTCCATATGGCATAATTTCCTATTTAGCTTTCTTCTTATAATGTAGGTATGTGGTAGTTAATTCTCTCATCTTTTGTATATTTAAAAATGTCTTTATTTTGTCTTTGGTTTTAAAGGATGTATTATTCACGGGATAGGAGATTCTAGTTTGACAGGTTCCCCCCCCCCCGCCCTGTTTCAGCACTTTCAAAGATGTCTCTCCATTGTTTTCTGTCCTCTACTGTTTCTGATGGGAAGTCAATCATAATTGCTACCATTGTTCTTGGGGATGTAATGTGTTGTGTGTGCCTGTGTGTGTGTTTCCAATTAAAAATTTTCTTTCTATGTTAGTTTATATCAGTTTGAGTATGATATGTTTAGGTATGGTGTAATTGTCTCTCTCTTGTTCGTGGTTTATAAAGTGTTGGTATTTTCCATCAATTTGGGACAATTTAGCTCTTCAGCCATTGTCCCTTTAAATATTCTTCTGTCTTCTTTCTCTATCTTATTTGCTTCTAGAATCTCAAATACAAATGTATAGATCATTTGATATTGTTTCTTAGTTCTCATTTGCTTTGTTTCTTTCTTTTTTTTTTTCTTTCATTCTGTTTTTTCTCTCTACATTTCAGTTTGGTTAATTTCTCCTGACCCCTCCTCAAGTTTACTGATTATTACCTCTGATTTTCCAGTTGCTGTAAACACTTTTGAATAAATTCTTCTTTTCTTGTATCATGATTTTTATCTTTAGCATTTCCATGTTGTTTCTTTTTTAAGTTTTCATGTTTCTGCAAAGACTTCTCACTGTTAATATATATTGTCCACCTTTTCCACTAGATCCTTTAACATATTTATTGTAGTTATTTTATTGCCCTTGTTGAGAATTCCAACATTTTGACCATCTCTAACAATGCTCCTATTGACCATTTCCTCTTTTCATACTAGCTCACACTTTGTTGCCTCTTTGCCAGTATCTTTATTATCATAGGCCAGACATTGTATATAAAAAATACAGTAGAGACTTAATTAAACAATATTTACTCTCAGAAAAGAGCATGTCTCTTTTCCTGTAAGACCACTAGTTGAGGAAGCTTATTTAATCTCGTATGCAGTTTATATGGGTCTATAATTCGATGCAGCATTAGATTGATTCAGTTTACCACCAGCTCTAAATATTTTGAGAGCAAAACCAGGAATTTCCTTTCAGCAAGGCCTAGAATTTCTGGTGAGCTCTTTATGTTTTATATCCCAAATTCCAGGTTTTTGGGGAGCTCTTTACACCTTACATCCAACATTCTAGCTATCTGAATACTTCCAAAGAAGTATTTCTTTGCTTAGCGGCCCACACCTTTCCACCTTTGCACTTTTGCTTAGAAGACCACACCTTTGCACACACCTTTTTAGGTTACTGGAAAATTCTTTTTGTTCTTCAGTTCTAGTGTGGCCAGGACTAGGGTGAGTTCAACAAGGCACTTAGCTGCAGAACCTCAGAGTTGTGCAAGTGCAGGGCTGGGGTCGTTGCGAATGGCTTGAACAATTTGCTTAGTTGGTTAAAGGAAACCTGGATGTGAAGGTAGCCAACACTAAATGAAGTTGGAATGCCAGAACTTCCTTACTATGTTGTAGAGGAAAGTATCTGAAGTCTTAGAGAGACTGGAATGCCAGAGTGGGTTTATCATGTAAGGTAGGACCTGCTCACCCGCTCCCTCATCATGTCCCCTGCAGAGTTATAAATACACTCTATTTATTAAGGCTGTGAAAAATACATTTGCAAGGTTAGGGGGATTCAGCCTCCTTTAAGAGATTTGTGGTGGCTGTTCTCTAAAGGCCATTAATGAGTGTGAGATCTGCTGTCACTAAACAAGGCCTAGAATGCATAATTGGAATCGAAATACTAAGAAACTGGGAGAATCTCCATGTTGGCTCATTGATCCATTAAGTGAGAGATAGGTAGTAATGTCCAAGTAGAAGCCACTGAAACTATCTCCATCTACCAAAATAGTGAGTCAAAAGCAAAACCACATTTCTAAAAGGATTATGAAGATTAGTGACACCATCAAGGACTTGAAAGATAGAGGTATGGTGATTCCTGCCACATTTCCATTCAACAATGCAGGAGACCTATACATCTTAGCATAACTGTGGATTATCATAAACTTAATCAGGTGGATAAAATGAAGTGTCCTGTGGACATCAGGGAACCTCTTTCCTCAGGCACCTCCATCCTTGCCCAATGGACTTCTAAAGTAGCCATGGTGACACAGATAGAGGTTAAACATGGGCTCAGTCACACAGACTTCTATTCATGAAGTCCAAACTGGCTTCTACCCCTACAGAGTGCCTAATGTGCCAACAACGCTGAGCCCCTGATATGGCATCATTCCAGAGGGGTATCATCCAGCTACCTGGTGGCAGGTTGCCTAAACTGGAACACTTCCACCATGGAAGGAGCAGAGCTTTATTCTCACTGGAATAGACACTTACTCTGAATATAGATTTGCTTTCCATACCTGCAATATTTCTGGCAAACCCACCATCCATTGACTGGTGAATGCCATACTCACTATCATAATAACTTGCATAGCCTAGCTTCTGATCAAGGAACACATTCTATAGCAAATGCAGTGTATCAATGGGCCCATGTTTGTGGTATCACTATGTTCCCCAACCACCCCTAAAATGGCTGGCCTCCTAGCATGGTGGCATATGGGTTTTAAGGCTCAGATGCACTGACAGGTGATGCTGTTTTTCCCATAGATAGGTTTCATGGCACTGTGATCAGGAATGAAAATGCAGAGACTCCTCTCACTAGTGATCCACTAGAATTATTTTTTCATCAAACCACAATTGTGGGATATGCTCTGCTAGAGGGCACACTTTCCAAAGGAGGAATGCTTCTACCATGGGACACAGCAATAGTTCTCTGAAAGTGGAAGCTGAAACTGCCACCTGGCTATTTGGGGATCCTCAAGCCACTGAATGAACAGGCCAAAAAGAGGGTTTTTTCCCTACTAACTGGGGTGACTGATCCTGATTTCTGGGGGGAAATTGGTTTGCTACCACCTGAGGGAAAGAGGGAGTAAGTTTGGCATGCAAGAAACCCTCCAGAGGCTCTTAATACTCCCCAGTACTACGATCAAACTACAACAACCCAATATAGACAGGACTGCTTATGGTCAACATCCCTCAGGAACAAAGGTTTGGGTCACTCCACCAGGCAAGGAACCACACCAGCCAACACACTTGCTAAATGCAATACAGAATGATTAGTGGAACAAAAAGTTATAAATAGCAGCCACAACCACCTGACTAGGTGAAGACTGTAGTAGTTTTGAGTATTGCTTCCTTATTTTAAAATGAAACTATTTGTGTTTTTAAAGGCTAAAAGCAGAGGCTCTGGCTGTCTAGATTTTGAATCCCATCTCTGCCATTTACTGGTTCTGTGAACAGAACTAAGTTTTCAAAAGAAAAGAAAATTCTCTACATTTGTCTCTACAAAATGAGAATAATTATGCTATATTCCTCAAAGGAGTTCTGTAGATTTTAAATGGGTTAATGCCTTTAGAGTACTCAGAATAGTGCCTGGCTCAGAGGAAGCATTCAATGGTAGCTGTCATTATCAGGAGAGGCTGTGGGCACCACAGAAAACAGACTCTTACAGATCTGGTTGACACTCCTTCAGTGGAAACCTTCCCCAAGATTATCCCAAGTCCCAAAAGCCTGCATGGAAAGGGACAAATTTCCAAGCTTAAATTTCTTTCCGCTTTTTTGTCTTTTTTTTTTTTTTTTTGAGGGACCCTCCCCAGCAAATGCCAACAAGCCCTGTCTTTCTACTCTAGTATCCTCTAGCATTTTCATGAGGTCACTCTGAGAATAGCTTATGCTTGAGAAAGGGACTTAGGGGAGGGATAAAAATACTAAAATTTGACCAAGTCTCCAAATGAAAAATACAGCTTTAGGGGAAACCAGAGACATCTCCTTCTTTTTCTTTCACTCTCAAAATGCATTATGATGAATAATGCCCCAGGGCTGGTGTATGCAAACCTCTACTGTGCTTATGGAGAAAGATTATAATTGAATCCCCTATAATGATGAGCCTAAAAAAAAAAAAAGAACCCAGACAGACAAAGCTCAGAGGCTGCAGATCAGCCCAGTTTGGCTTCTAGCCCACAGCACCTACAATTAATCTGCAGTGATTTTTTTTTTTTAATTTATTTTTTGACAGAGAGACAGTGAGAGAGGGAACATAAGCAGGGGGAGTGGGAGAGGGAGAAGCAGGCTTCCAGCTGAGCAGCCAGCCCGATGCGGAGCTCGATCCCAGGACCCTGGGATCATGACCTGAGCCGAAGGCAGACGCTTAACGACTGAGCCACCCAGGCACCCCAATCTGCAGTGATTTTTATTTATCTATTTAGTGCTCCCACTAGGCAAGGAAAGAGAGAAAGAGAGAGCGAGCGAGAGAGGGAGCATCTAGTCATAATTCAGCCTTCATGGTTAGGCAGCATGCTCGAAATTGAAAAAGTTATTCAAATGGATAATGAAACGGGGCTGAGTTTCTAATGTCCTCCTCTATGGGAAAAGGACTTAAAATGTGAGACCTTGCAAATGGCTTACACGTTGTTTGTGATGAGATTATTTAAAAGTCGTCTCTGTAAAGCTATACAACAGCATTATCATAGGGTGAGTAGTAGACCTCTGCACTTGCATCAAAAAACCAGAATGGAATCTCTGCCCTTGGGTCTCAAGAAGGTCAACTATAGCCACCAAGTGGAACCAGGGCCCCCTTGTGTTACTCAGATCCTTACTGGTGAAACGGTGGGTAGGAATTGTCCCTAAAGGCTGTGGCCCTGGACAAAATGTGTCAAACACAGTCAAGCAATCAGTGTTATGTTCCTGGGTGCAGCTGGGCTGTGAGAAGAGTCTGATATACCTGCCGGAAACAGCATGTGGCCAATCCCAGGGGCTGGTGGAGCTGTGGCCACCACCAAATCTCTCTTCCTACCTATTATGAAGGTCAGCCCTCAAATACTTCCCTCCATTTTGAGAACTGCCAATAGACACATGGTGATCACTTGTACTAACCTGCTCTACCTGCAATCCCCAACAAAACTCAGTGTGACTTTTTTAGTTACAAAGCCCTTTCACATACAATCGCTCAGCGAAGTAGGTGATACATTTTATTACCATTTTACAGATCTGAAATAACTGAAGTAGACTAATTTGCCCAGGGTCGCTTAGTTAGGTGGTAGAGCAGAAGGACCAACAGGAGGGTCAATAGTTAATCACCATATTTAAGCTCATATCCCTTCCATAATTGGAATTTGATACTCAGCTTTTAAAATTTGACCCTTTATAACCTAGAGCAGTACTGTATAACAGAACTCTCTGTAATGATGGTCATATTGTATAATCTGTACTGTCCAGTACGGTGGCCACTAGCCACACGTGGCTACTAAGCATTTATAAAGTGGCTAGTGTGACTGAAGAGCTGAATTTGATTTTTTTTACTTTTTTAGAGACAGTGGGAGAGGGGCAAAGGAGTCGGGTGGAGAGAGAATCTTAAGCAGGCTCCATGCCCAGGCAGAGCCAAACACAGGGCGATCTCACAACCCTGAGATCATGACCTGAGCCGAAATCAAGAGTCGGACACTTAACCAACTGAGCCACCCAGGTGCCCCTGGAGAAGTGCATTTTAAATTGTATTTAGTTGTAGTGAATTTAAATTTAAAAATCACGCACGGCTAGTAGCTACCCTATTAGGCAAAAGAAATGTACTCATTTAGTCAGTAGTCAGGAAACCTAGTCCTGCTCTAAGCAAATATAGTGGTTTAGAGCATGCACATCAGGATCAGACAGACTATTTCACACAACATCCAGATGAATGAGGTATTGATGAGGAAGGAGTGGGATCTTTGAAGAAATTCAACAAAATGGCTTAGAAATCTGAGAAAATTGAAGTCTAGGTGTTTCATACATATCAATGTTATTGTATTAATATACAACTGGAAAAAGAGAAAGAATATAAGAAAAAGAAACTGGAAAGGAAAAATAATCATTTGTTAAATTTTTCCCTGGGAGTGTCCACCTCATGTAGAACTCCGGAGAAATTGTAAAACTTGGCATTTTGAGGCTTTGTCCTGCTTGCAGAGAAAGGAAGTGTAGCAGGCAGGGGCACCTCACCAGTAAAGTTACAGCAGCAGCTGCGAAGGAAACCGTGGGGCAGAAACTGCATGCCAATGGCAGGTCTGAGACAAAATAGGGTAGGCACTCAGCCCCAGGATTCAGATTCCAAGTAGAGTAGTTGAGAGAAAGTAGCCAAGAATTTGCCTCTTTGAAGCAATTAAAAAGAATATAGGGTAAGAAGTCAGGAACTTAATATCTAAGAATTAGAAAGAAAAATGGCAGAAGATCTGAATAGATATTTCTCCAAAGAAGACATACAGACAGCCAACAGACACATGGAAAGATGCTCATCATCACTTATCATCAGGGAAATGCGAATCAAAACTACAATGAGTGATCACCTCACACCTATCATCAAGACTAAACTCAAACACAAGAAACAAAAAGTGTTGGTGAGGATGTGAAAAAGAAGGAACCCTTGGGCACTACTGGTGGGAATGCAAATTGGTGCAGCCACTCTGGAAAACAGTATGGAGGTTCCTCAAAAAGTTAAAAATAGAACTACCCTACAATCCAGCAATCACACTACTGGGTATTTACCCAGAGAATATAAAAACACTAATTTAAAGGGATACACACACTCCTGTGTTTATAGCAGCATTATTTACAATAGTCAAGATGTGGAAGCAGCCCAAGTGTCCATCAATTGATGAACAGATATATATATTCCATATATATATGTATATATATATGGAATATTACTTGGCCATAAAAAGAATGAAATCTTGCCATTTGCAATCATGTGGGTGGAGCTAGATTATAATGCTAAATGAAATACAGAAAGACAAGTATCATATAATCTCAATCATATGTGGAATTTAAGAAACAAAACAAATGAGCAAAGGGAAAAAATGATAGAGAGAGAGAGAAACCAAGAAACAGACTCAACTATAGAGAACAAACTGATGATTACCAGAGAAAAGGGGGAGATGGGTGAAATAGGGAAGATGGGTGAAATAGGTGATGACGATTAAGGAGTGCACGTGTTGTGATGAGCACCAGGTCATTAAAGTGAAAATTTAAAAAGGAAAAGAAAAGTTCCAGATTCTGCCAGATGTTTTAGAGTCAGGATATAGGGGAAGAACAGGGACCCATGGATGACCACTGTTCCACAGGAGAATCCTGAGGACAAAGCAGCAGCTGTTCAAGTATAACTCTAGGGGCTTGAAGCAGTGAAATCAAGTGTGGCACACTGATCAGGATGCTCTTGATTGTGAGCAGAAGAATCTGCAGGTAATGTGTTTTAAATAGTAATGACATTAATTACTTCATATGATGAGAAGTCCAGAGGTAGGGTGGGTTCAAGGTTGATTACTTTTATTTCATTAAATTCTTATGACAACTTCACGAGGGAAGTCCAGTGCATATCCATGAAAAAGTTGAGGCTTTTGGGGGTTAAATTATTTGTCACACAAGTTGATAAGTAGTAGAGCCAGGGTCAAACCCATTAGGCCTTGGGTACAGAAAGTAGCTAAATACTACAATCTGGTGATAGTTCACTTACAGTAAAGGATTTTTAGTGTTTTATGACAGCATTAGAACAAGGTTAGTGGATATAATTTCCATTTTATGAAGATCTGAATATTGGAAATGAATCCTCTAATAATTCAAAACACAGACCTTCCTATCAGAGCTACCAGGTTTCATTTCATGGGTTTCCACTCCTGACAAAAGAACAATAAACAAACAAACAAAATCAAACAATGCATCCAATGGTGCCTGCCTTGTCTCCCGGCAGCTCTGTGCCCACCTGGTGCCCAGTGGCTGTGTTCTCTGACGCCAGTCTCGTTGCTTTACCCACACATTCCCAAAGGCTGCTGGTTCTGGGAAAATGCAAAGATAGGGAGGGGCATGTCACCGATAGAATGCAAAGTTAAGAGGAAGACCCAGCATCTGCAGCTAATGGGGGGTAATCACCCCAGGAGAAACTGACTCTCAGTTCCTTCAAGGACAAAAGAGAATCCTGGCCAAATCTAAGGAGGTGGACTCTCAAATGTTGAGCCACCTGACCTTCCCACTCTATTTAAAGTCTCAAACTGGATTTTGCATCAAAAAGTAGCCCATAAACCGGCAAAAAATGAACCTGTAAGCCTGCATGAAAAAGACTTCAAAATGTATGCAGCCTGTATATATCCTGGTGAAAATATATTATTTTTGGTTGTAGAGAATCTCCACAACTGGAAGGTCGAAAACATATTCAGTGGATAGATCTAAGCTTAGCTTAGCCTATGTGAAGAGCTAACATATTTTTCAGAAGATAATTATCCATTTATTATCTTATCTGTTGCCAATGTCACGTAACACTGAGAAATTGATCAGCATACAGCCTAAAATGTCTAAAACTTTGGAATGAAAATAACTGCCAAATATGGATTAAATTGATAAAAATAATTCCAAACATGATTAGAGTCACTCTGTTGTATATCCTGCACAGCAGGTGGGAAATCCTTGAGAAGAATTAGGGAAAGGTTTAGGGAAAGCAGATTAATGGAGAAAAGATTAAATGTGTTTCAAAAGCAGTACAAAACATATTTTAAATGACAATCCTTCCATGGGCAATGTTAAAAGGTACTTGGGCCCATGCAAAATTCAAGCACTTATTTAAATATAGGTCATGTGGTAACCAATGGAAATGTATCCTTGTGACAAAAACGGTGCACACGGAAGACACTTGAAGTGACAAATATACGTTGTGATTAAGATTTGTTTTGTCTTTACATTTAATTGCATAAGTGACATAGAAAAGCATTCTTATTGTAAAAGATTCAAATAGTACCAAAGTATAAAAAAATGAAATGTAAAGATTCCTCTGGATGCCATGACATGCGTACATACGTAGCTAACACAGTATCTCATATGTTAACGTATGGTTCTCATAGCATGGATATTTCATAATTTGTTTAGCTAGTATCTTCTTGATGATATGTGATGCGTTTGCAAAGCTTTATTATAGCAAAAATTCCAAAGAAGGCTTTTCTGCCTGTTTTCCAAGAAATATCAGAGAAGGCATCATTTCTAGTAGACTCCCTTAAAACTTACACAGGACTATCGTAGATTAAAAAGTAGTCTATAATGAACAAATACAGACGTCAATTCTGCCTTTATTGACCGAGGCCAGGCAGCCTCTGCCATTCACGCCTCTTCTTTGCTTACCAGCATTTTCATCAGTAGGACTCAGGAAGTGGGCCCATCAGATCTCTGCATCTCACCCAATGTAAAGTCAAGCTAATTACTCAACATCTCAAGCTCTCAATTTCCTTTTGTGAAAGATGAAGATAGGGCGCCTGGGTGGCTCAGTCGTTAAGCGTCTGCCTTCGGCTCAGGTCATGATCCCAGCGTCCTGGGATCGAGTCCCACATCGGGCTCCCTGCTCGGCAGGAAGCCTGCTTCTCCCTCTCCCACTCCCCCTGCTTGTGTTCCTGCTCTCGCTATCTCTCTCTCTGTCAAATAAATAAATAAAAATCTTTAAAAAAAAAAAAAAAGAAAGATGAAGATGATACTCTAACCCTATAAAGTCTGTGTGAAGATCAATGTAGCAAAATGGTGTATAACGTGACAAAGTAGCCAAGACCTGGGATTGAATGGCTGTTGCACACCACTTACCAACTGAGTGGCACTGAAAAAGTTTTTTAACCTCTCCAAAGCTCAATTCCTTATACTATAATAAAGATAAAACTTATAATGTTATTGTGAAAACTAAATAAGATACTGGGTGTTCAACCTGGCATGTGGGAAATATCTCCTAATTCTCTTACCTCAGTTTCTCAAATGTCAGTTTCCTTCCTGTTTTCTTTTCCTTCTTGTTGATTGCAAAGCTTCAAGTGAAGCACACTGGGCCACTTCACTAAGGAAAGGGGGTGGCATGGTTACTAATGTTTCTTTCTTTGCAGTTCTGCAGTCAGTTTCGCTTACACTGTGTTGTTTGATCCTCATAGAAAACCTCTGGATAGTCATAAAATCTCAAGGTTCTTTTCCAGGGTTTACCACTGTAGGAAGACAATTCCCTCTGGGTTGCTTGTGTTTTTGCACATCTTGTGAGCAGGGGGTATTCACAGGTTTTTTGGTAGACTGTCTTATTAAGGATGTTTCTATATTAAGTGTCAACCTCTGGAACACGCTTGTTGTCCAGTAAAATAAAGATAATGTCTCTTCCCAGGGCAAAGGGTAGATTTGTGCCAACCTATTAAAAAGGATTTGCATTTCCTAAGCTTGGAGGTCCTCAGCTGTGACAGGAACCAATGTGTGCTCAGCAACCACCGGGGCCACTCCAGGCACCCCCATGGGATTTGGAGGCAAGGGAAACTGATTCAAACATGAAACTGCCTATGCCATGAGAAGAAAGTCCTTTGTCTTGGACTCAGGAGTCTCATATCTTCTGCCAGCATCCATAAAATTGTAGCAGATTAACCTGTTACCCTCCAGTAGGGTAAAATCTTAGACCCTTTAAGAAGGGTTTAAGTTTTTGACAGTCACATAGTACATGGCTACCCGTTCATCCACTAGAAAGCAAGGAGGCCATTATCAAACTTTCAGTTCCTCCAACTTTCTATATAATCCATTACCAAGTTTTATCAATTTGCCATATAAATTAAGAACCTTTCAAAATGCTGTTCCATTTTTCCAGAATAATTTTCTCTTCTTTTTGTCTAGTTTACTCATACTAGTTCTTCAAACCCTAGCTCAAGCTTCACTTCTTCGGGAAAGTCAATCTTCCCTGATCCCATAACCATGTAAAATCTTTCTCTTATACGCCCAACATCTTTTCTTCATAGCACCTGCCACAGTTGATGTTTTCCCTTTATTTTAAATCTCATTTAGTATTTTATATTTATTTACATTATTTGACTGTCTGAAATTGTTTCTTCCTACTCTGGACTATAAGCTCTGTGGAGAGAATGACCATGCCTAGTTTTCACTCACTACAGTGTACTTATTACCTAGCATATTGTTCAATATATGTGGGTCGAATACTAAATAAATAGAAAGGGTAAGAAATGTTTTATAGATAGGAAAATTGAGGCTCAGAGATGATAAATAAGTTTTTTTTGAGTCATATAGTGACCAAGGGCAGCATCAGGTCTGACATTCAGGTTTACTAAAAGTACAAATTTCTTTCTATAAGGTTGTGCCTATGAACCCAGGACACACTAGGAAGCTCTACATAAGAGGAACAGTATATAGGAGGAGTGTCTGGAGGGTGGTTTATTCTAGAAAGGAAGTTAGGTCCATGTAAACACTGAACAAGGAAGTAAAAAGAGTATAAGTAAGAAGGAAGGACCATGGAACCAGATGGTATATCCAAGTAGAAGGGAAGGAAAGGGCTTACAGGGTAGATGGGCAGCAGACATGGTAGTAGGAGGATTGGGTAGAATAAGGATTGAAGATTGGGTGTGGATGAGGTTAAGAGACCTATTTTAAGATCACAGGCATCTCCTTAGGGAAATGAAACTTGCAGTAACAGTAATGATAGTTGTCACTTACTGAGTGCATGGTGTGCGTCAAGCATTATGCTAGATGTTTTACATGCATTATTTTGGCTGGTCCTCAAGACAAGTCCTCTGAGGAAGATGCTAACATTAGAACCCTGGCTTGTCTTTTCTCCTATTTGTTCCCAACATTCTAATTATTAAGTGTGTGAAAGTTTTTTTTTCACTTCTTGTGTTTCTTCTCACTTTTCTACTCTCTTTGTCTCCTATCCTTACCCTACCATCACTTTCACAGCCAGGTGCCCAGGGCCTTACAATATCCACTGTAGAATTCCAACAGGTCTGCCTGCCTATCCCCAACCTCCTTTTATTAAGCTAATTGCCACTAGGGTTTAAATGACTAGTGGAGTCTTACTTTTCCCAAGGACCACTATATTATAATAGAGTACTCTGGGAGAAATATTTAAGGTATTCTTTTAACCCAGAAAATGAATCTCTAATGACACAGTTTCAGGCAGAGATATTTTTGAAGGGCAATAGGATTTACTAGACATTCGAAGTTACATTCATACCTAGGTCTCCACTAATTCAAGCTATTGAAAGACTGATCCCTTCTTGGTTGTATAGCCTTCTTTTTTTCCCTTCCCTACTTATTTGTTAAAATTCAATGACAACACATGGCCCGTGGGCAGATATGAACAATTTCCTTCATATACAGACAGCAGTTCTCCCCTCCGTCGACTACACCTCCCTGCACCCATGGGATCCCTGCGAAATAAGAAAGTTGAGCTGTCCCCAAGGTGTGGTGAGCAAGGACAGTTGTTTTGTTCTTTTTCCTATTGTGGAATGATTGCGAGCAACTGGGAGAAAGATGGTTGGATGATACTTACTTTTTGAATGTGTATTGTATATACAGGCTAAGAACCACTGGAGGTCTTCTGACAGTAACGATGAATCGATTTATAGTTCATTGAGGGTGCTGTTGGAGTTGGCAGGTGACATGGAGAGCTTTATCCCCTGCCATAGCTGACCTCCCAGTAACTCAATGAACAATTTAGGGAGGTTCTTCAGGACCCTTTTCCTTCTCCAGTGGAAATCATTTCACTCACACATGGACTAGAATTCCTGGTTTCTGACCTGTTTCCTCACTCCTGGATTGTGCCTCTTTGCATAAGTCCTTTGTACTGGCACTTTGGTTGAATGGTCTACTTGGCTTTTGATGTTGGTTTCATTTGTGGATGTTGTCTCTTGGACTTTCTTTATTTATAATCTCTATAGACCCAAAGATTTGTCCTACTATACCCTCTGCCCAGAGCAGACTTCTGGCATTCCAGTGTTCTGGACTCCCACTTGTCTGAGAGGAGAATTTTGAAAAAAAAAAAAAAAAAAAAAAAAAAACTCAGCTAAATGCCTTGCTTTGCTCTCACACTACAATAAGAATTGTTGAGCCAAGTGAATCCCAAAAAAAGTTATAATGAGAGTGCCGCTTAAGCCATTATCATACTGGGTAATTCTTGTTTAGTCTTTCTTCCTAGAATAAAGGAAAGTCAGAACTCATCACTCAGAGTTTGGGCCGAGTCTGGAGATGTGGTGGGACAGATGCCTTGAGCTACTGGCATAAAACTGAATATCCTATGACAGAGTGTCCAGGTGCAATCAAAATAAAAAGTCAAGTCACTGGGATGACCATGATGAAAGTCTGCATAGCTGGGCCAAGAGCAAGAATCTAGGTACTAAATAATGGAATCTGAGAATACCCTATCAGAGAAAGAGAGGACTGGAGATCAACTCTGAGCTGCTAGAGGGAATCTCTAAGCACTTTTTTTAGAGTGCCTATAGCCTCAGTCATGCATGTACAAAGATCTGTGTTAAGAAACCAAACTGGTACAGGGGCGCCTGGGTGGCTCAGTCGTTAAGCGTCTGCCTTCGGCTCAGGTCATGATCCCAGGGTCCTGGGATCGAGCTCCGCATCGGGCTCCCTGCTCAGCAGGAAGCCTGCTTCTCCCTCTCTCACTCCCCCTGCTTGTGTTCCCTCTCTCGCTGTGTCTCTCTGTGTCAAATAAATAAATAAAATCTTTAAAAAAAAAAAAAAAGAAAGAAACCAAACTGGTACAAACAGATATGTGGTTGAGAGGTTCATGTGTTGTGGTTTTTCAACTCTGGATCTTATTAGAAAATATCTTATTAGGTACCTATTTTGAATGTATCAGTTAGTAACTGCCATGTAACAAACCACCTCAATAGTCAGTTCTTTAAATCAATTTATTGTATATACTTACAAATAACACATTATGATAGCTAATGTTTCTAGGGGTTGGATAACGTAGGTGGGTTTGTGTGAGTGTCTCTGTTCATCCTGGGTGAACTTACTCATATGTCTAGGAGCTGGCTGTGGCAGGGGAGTGGTGAGGGCTCTGCTCCAGGCTGGGGCAGCTTAATTAGGGCATTTCCACCCTACGTGTCTCTTATTCTCCTCCTGAGAGTAGCAACCTAACCCAGCATGTCCTCACAGTGATAGTGGAGAAGCAAGAGAAGAGAAGAAACATATTAAAGCCTCTTGAGGCCTCAACTAGGAATTGGCACACATCACAATCTGCCTCATTTTACTGGTAGCACGCTGCATATCCAAACCCAAGTCAAGAGGCAAGGGAATACATCCTGCTCACAGTAGGAGAGCACTATAAAGACACATAGCAGAGACTGTGGATATGGGAAAGGTTGACGATTTGGAGGCAATAATGCAATCTATAAAATGTGCTAGGCACTCATCTGAGAGCTTTATGCTTAATGGGTAGGCATCATTATCCTGATTCTATAGACAGCTCAAAATGTTTACATCTCTCACTAAGGGTCTATGGTTTCAAATCTGATCTCATTTCTTCATGAGATCAGAATTCTTCAAACCATCCTCCTGCATTCCTGTTAATCTTTATATAGAGCATACATGCAAACATATGTTATATTTGATAAGCACTTTAATAATTCAATAAATAAAGTTAAAAGTGAAAATTAAGGGGCGCCTGGGTGGCTCAGTTGGTTAAGCGGCTGCCTTCGTGATCCCAGGGTCCCCGGGATCGAGCCCCGCATCGGGCTCCCTGCTCGGCGGGGAGCCTGCTTCTCCCTCTCCCTCTGCCTGCCTCTCTGCCTACTTGTTCTCTCTCTCTATCTCTCTGTCAAATAAATAAATAAAATCTTAAAAAAAAAAGTGAAAATTAAAAACAATCCTAATTTCTTTGCATGTTCACTGCATGTTACTATTTGCTAATAATCTCCACAGATCTCTTCAATATTTTCTATCATTTATTCTTTGCCCTTATAATATTCTAGAAGGTTAATAATAACTTTTATGATGATAATTTTTCTTGTCATTTTATATATATACATCTAGAGTTGGTATTCAACATGTTTTAACATGGAGCTCATTAGTAAGGCAATTCTTTCACTGCACAAAAACCATTCCATTACTTAAAACAAAATTTTCCAACACCCTAGCATTAAGTACAGCAATTAGCTATCAAGATGTCCCTTTAAAACATTTTCAGAGGGTTCACTTAAAGTCCTTCTGCCACACCGGGCCTGTGGAATCTGTAATGACTAGAGTGGATTTAGAGAAACGATGGCCTGAATCATCATGCTCAAAGGGATTATTCCTGTAGACAAATGAGCTTTCTCTTATGCAAAGTCAAACAAAGTAGGTTCTCATAATTTTGCCCCACTATCACTCTTGTAAAGGGGTTTTACTAGTTCTCAATTACTTAGACATCTTCTGAGAAGTAACGAGATGATAAATCTCAACAGCCACTATCTGACCAAGTCAAGAAACCACAAAGAGTCTCTGCTGACCAGGCCCCTGGCCATCTGTGAATTCTTCCCAAGGTGGGACTCAGTACCATCATCAGGTACAGGAAGTCCCATCTCTATTCTCTCTACTAACCCTTGTATTAAAGCCTGAGACCATGACAAATCCATTCTCACTTCTGAACACGGGAGGATTATTTATCCAAAGACAGTCTATGGCTGACTTGTGGAAAAGGCAATACACGGTAGGCGATGGTGAATTGAGCTAAAAGACCTGGGTTTTGCTTACCATTTTGTGATAGCAGCAAAACCTTGACCTTATTACTTCCCCTTTCTGAACCTTAGTTTTCTCATCTGTTGAGTAGAGAATAAAAAGCTAATACTTTAGAACAAGACAGTCCTGACTTCTAGTTCTGCATCAACATAAAGAGCTGGGAGTTCTTGGGCATATTACTTAATCTTCCTGAGCCTGTGTTTACTCATATTTTTAATAGAGAGCTAATCATCCCCACCTTTCCTTCTCCAGAGGGCTGAGTGGGTGCTCAATAACTGTTAATTTGCCCTTCTGTTTTGATTGTTTTGTAACCACAGTATCCTGTAATTCCAAAAACTAGACTATTGGATGATTTGAACAATCCTTTAATTCTATAAGACATTTCCTCCCAACAAGTCACCAGCAATAATATATCACTGTACAGCCTGTTTTGAAACTTCCGCCCTCATACTCCAGTCTTTCAAATTGACCAAAGACTTATATCCTTTTTGAAGATATTTCCAGAGAAATAGTCTCAGACAATGGGAAGATAACCTTGGAAACTTTTTTAGTCCTTTGATCCCTCTACACGTTCTTCATATGCTTACCCTTCATAAAATTGTACAAGATCACAGTAGGTTTCACAAAGTGAAATTAAAAGCCACACTGAACAGCCATGCATTGGTCAGTTGTATCTACCAAGGTCTCATTTCAAAAACAAACAGAAATGATCACATTTGGAAAAGAAAGCCTAACCTTTATTTTCCCTTTATTACATTTCTTGAAAGTTTTGGGGGAAAGGATTATTCTTTGAGACCAATTTTAATTTTGAAAACAAAAATATATTTGGATGTAGTAAAGATTTGGTTTGCCTAACTTTTGTCACTTCTGCCATTTGTCACTGCCATTTGGGGAGCTACTGCAGAAAGGAACAAAAGCAACAGTGAATACACCTGTTTGGTTGGCAGGTGCACTAAGCAGTCACCTTTCACATTGTGCAGCTTCCTTTGGAAGGTACTGATCAGTGATCTGCAAGACATAGCACACTATAGATAGCATTTACTTGGAGATTTTACATAAGTTGTTTCACTTGATTCTTACATCTTGTAGAAAAGTGATAGTGAGAGAGGAAATGAACATATATTTGATTTTTATAACTTAATAGCTGTCATATATGTAATATTGTTGTACTACCATTGACAATTAATAATGATAATACTAACATTTACTGAGACCTTTATTGCATGCTAGGTACCATGCTCAGACCTTTACTTTCATTAGTCCTCCTAAGATGTATGTAATCATTCCCTTTTAGAGATGAAGGCCATCTAGCGAACAAATCTCTAAAACCAGTGCTGTCTAATATCAAAGATAGAGGATTTTATTAAAGAAAACACTGAGGTTCGGGGAATCCTAATATTACACAGAGAATAAATACTGGAGATATTTTCATGTTAACACCATTGCTCATTTCAATACATCAAAGCCTGGCTTATTTTGCCCTGGCAAGGTATACTGAAATTATCCCGCTGGGAAAAGGAGCAATTACTGTGGGGGTAAGAATGTGGGCAGGTCTTATTCAGTCAAAAATACTCAGGTCGATTTCTGATGGTGATCTTATGCTTTCATGTGGAGCATCACTTAAAAATAAATACACCATGATTTCTCTCATCTCATGAAAAGAGGTCTTTAAAGTGATATGGAAAAAGAAGCATACATAATGTCAAATGATATGAAATTGCCAATTTCCAATCAATTTTTAGCCTATAAAAATGGCAACTTTATGTAGTTCAAATCTAAAAAAGCAAATACTTGAACACCTACAGTAATTCTACTCACTCCTAAAATCCTACTGAAACAAGGCATGTAGATTGTTTTAAAAGATATAAACCTATAAGTAAAGGAAAATAGGAGAGGCAACAATAATTATAAAACATCTGAAATTGAATAACAGGCAGATGAGTGATAATGAATCTAGCAGGTGGGATAAAACTGTAAGATGAAGTGAAGAAATCTGAGGACCAAATCAGAGAGGGAGACAAACCATGAGAGACTCTGGACTCCGGGAACCAAACTGAGGGTTACAGAAAGGAGGGGGGTGGTGGGATGGAGTAACTGGGTGATGGGTATTATTAAGGAGGGCATGTGATGTGATGAGCACTGGGTATTACACACAACTAATGAATCGTTGAATACTCCATCAAAAACTAATGATGTACTGTATGCTGGCTAATTGAACATAATAATAAAAAATAAATATAAAAATAATAAAATCCATCCTTTGCAAAAAAAAAAAAAAAGAAAGAAAGAAAGAAAAAAGAAATCTGAAGACCAACCAAAGTTGCACTGTGCAATTTTCAAAAGGCTCAGGAACTGTCAGCAAAAAAACCTCTGGAACTAGGAGTGAAGAGGTAGAAAAGTAAAAATAGAAAGCATTGGAAAAAGCACTTCTTTGAAGGAGATCCCCTTCCCCACTCTTCATCCCTGGGTGACTGTCCCTTTCCCACCTCACGAAAAGTCTGGAGATTTATACTCTGGGGAGGATGAAGAGGGGTTTTTGAACAGGGAGTAGATGGGTATAATTGATGGCACTGAATGGCTAATCACATACGCAGTGCTGAGAACTTCCAACCCACTTTTGCGGTTCAGCTTCCAGAATGCTGGTGGCCAGATTTCTGACCTCCAGGCGGGGTATTTGAAGAGTACTCCCTGGGGTACATGACAAGCCCAAGGAAAGAGGCATAAAAATAATCACGTAAGAGGTCAAACAGCTCAACCAGAAAATTCTCAAATTCAATCAACTATCCCATTCTCTCTAATCATGAAGAAATAAGGATTGCCTGGCATCTGAGGACAGCCTCTACCACAGAAGACAGAGGCCAAAACAAAGATACAGAACATGCAAATAAGAGGTGACAGAGACTCTAAGGGAAAATGGAACAACAAACATATAATCAGCCATCATTTTGCTCAGAAATAAGAGACAACAGTATATCCATGAAACTAGAGCTGAATGCAGTGAAAAAGGAACAGTTAGAATACACACACACCCCATACTTCAGGAAATTAAAAACATGGTAGCAGAAATAAAAATCTCAGTGAAAGTATCTTTAAAAAATTTCAGATCAGAGAATAAAATAACTTGTTTCAACATCCAAAAAATAGTAGTTCTAGAGAGAACAGAAAAAATGTAGGAGAGGAAATAATCAATAAAATGATTCAATCATGTTTCCTAGAATTGAAGGACATGAGTTTCCAGATTGAAAGGGCCCATTGAGGGTACAGTGGGAGAAAACAGGCTATCATCAATATTATGAAATTCCAGAGTGCTTGGCTGAAAGAAAAAATCCTACTAGCTGACAATAAGAATGAACGGGTGCACAAAAAGAAGAAGCATAATAAGTTCAGATTTCTAAACAGCATCACAAAATACCAGTGGGCAGGGAATCCAACCTAGGAGAAAACAATGGAAATTTCCAGCGTGGCATGGTTCCACTGGTTTAGACAGCACTCAGCTGAGACAGAAGAAGAATGGAGGTATCCCATATGGATATACCAAAGCAAAAGAAATGAAAAAGATAAATTTCTTGATGTGGTTGACTTGTAGAGAATTATCCTGAAAAGCTTTTGAAAATTGTGGGGGTGAAGAAAGAAAATTGTGGAGAAAATTAGCAATATATAAAAAGATCAGAGGCACTGGCCAGATCTTCATATTATTTAATAATATGAACACACACAGACACGCACACACACAGACACACACACACACACCCACACCAATCCACTTCAGAAAAGACAAAAGTCAAGGAAGAAAGCAAACAGTACTCCACAGTGCAAAGCTGGAAATATTTGCATAGGAATACTGTAGTAATGACTGACTATTGATTTAAACAAATATGATGGGGAAGGAAAGCAGAGAAGAAGGACCTAAGATCTCACCTATGATAATAGAAAATCAGAAGATAATGCTTAAAACTCATTAATTCAAAGAGAGCAATATATGCATATTATTTAGAAATGCTTAATGCTTATGCTTAGATGCCAGAAATAAAACTAAAAGGAACAAAATAGTTGCCTTTGAAGAGGCAGACTGGAAAGACTGTGGAGTGATGGGACTGGGAATTATTTAGAATTGTTTAAGCCTTTTAGAACTATTTGACTTTTTAACTATGTGCACGCATTACTTTGATAAAATAAATATTAATTTAAAAAATCCAAGTTCAGTGAGCAAGATGATACAACCCCTTTGAAAACAATTTTTTCCCAGCTTTGACATAGGCCATTTTATTATTACTAACACTTACAAAATGCACAGAATTTGCAGAGCAGTGTGTTAAGTGCTGTTTCTAGAGTCAGAAGAATGCATCATTTTAAATAAATTCATCTTACGAAGTTCAAAGCTTTGACCTTACAAGATTAGTTGAAAAAGAAGGGTCAACACTCATTGTGTGTTAACCAGAGCTGTAAACTCAAAAAGCACTTAGGCGAGAGAACATCACTTATGAGACAGCAAATTTTGGTAAAATGAATATTAATTGCTAGTAGATAACTTTAAGGGAAAAAAAAGTTACACTCTGCTGAGCTTTAAATCTTCATTACCCCCTGAAGTGATCTTTGTGTCTTCGGGACTTTGTTAACAAATCATTTCACATCCTGTGGGTGGGCCTTAGAACATTCTCTTTGTGCTTACAAGGAGAACAATAATCTTGGCAAGAAGCTTTGTGTGTATTAGCATGATTTCTCTTAGCTCTGGGTGGATATCCCTCCAAGGGCCCTCGCTCCGGGGCAAATGTGGATGGGTGAAGTGTGACATAATTCTTATTTTTGCATCTGATTACTTAATAGAGCTTGTCTTTGTCCTTCACTTTGAATTCTGACAGATCACTCTCTGGGGATCTATCTTTAAGAATTGCTGTTGAGAGACACTCTCTTAGCATAAATACCAGACATTTTGCTTGAACTCACCCCAGCCCCTTGCTTTGACATTCTTCATCATGGGCTCTTTTGGTCTTGAGTTTTTTTTTTTTTTTTAATCCATTTACTATAACTCTCTTCATTCTTTTTGAACAAGGTCCCTTGTTCACCCACACTGTATCAAATGGCTGTACATTGTGTGGGATTTCGGTTGGGTATGCTTAGGGTTCTACAGCCAATACTTTACGCTGATGGAAAGGTCTCCATAGATGCCTTTGGTTCTGTTACCATGTTTACAAGTTCAGTGCTGTCGTTGGCTATTCCTGCAAGCTTCCATTTGCAGTTATTCTATTTCCTATTCTCTATTAAAGGGGCTGTTACCAGATGTTTGTTGCTGCCTTTAGGGAGATTCAGCCACCGCTGGTGTCTTCTCTGTGTTCTTGTTGGATTTCTATTCCCCTCTGGAGTTGTAATATGAGTTTGTTTCATCAAAGACTGCTTCCTACTTCCCTCAAATTTACACGTTGGTTTCAGGGCTTAGATTCTGCATTCTGTTTGGTGCATTTCTTCATTTCCTGTGTCTCCATTTGGGTTGTTGGTGCTGTATTTACTAAGACTCTGCTCAAGTCGGGAATCAGGAAAGCAGAACTAAAAGCACTGGAGTTTTACACTGAAGAGATGCTAATAGAGAGAAGAAATATGCGCAGACTCGGGAGCCCAAGGGGATGTGGAAAAGCTTGTAAAGTGGAGGGGCCATGGAAACCAAGTGCTTCCCACCCAGATCTAGACTCCCAGGGGTCACTGTGATGGGGCTCATCTCTACCCTTTCCCTTGCAAAGGTCTCCAAGTTAGTGTCCTGAAGAACCTTCCCTTCTTGAAAATTTGCAGTTAGAAAAACTAAAATAAATGAGAAAAGCATATCCGATTCTCAGAAATTCTGGTTTCAGTCACTGTGACTAGAATACATGCATTTAACAAAGTAAGGCTAAGTCTTTTTTTCTCAAACAGTTTATATATTCAAAAGAAGATTTACATATGTTGCTGATGGCATTTGTTCATGTATTCATTAAACATTTATTAAGCACCTACTGAGATCTGGGTACTATATATTGGCCTATCCTTTTGGATTATAATTCAGCAGTACGTATTTAGAGTCATTACTATTTTTACATATTTTGTACCAGTAATCTGACTCTTGGGAATTTGTCCTAAGGTAATAACTCAGATGAAAAAAAAAAGTAGGATGTAAAACATATTTATAGCAGCATTATTTGTAATGGTTAAAAAAACCCTAAATGCCCAATGATAGGGGAATTAAGATAACTGTGGAATATTCATTCCAAGGACACTAGATACATACTGAAAATGATAAAGACTAAGTACATTATGGATGTTAGTTAACTGGACATAGTGTGGGGAACATACACTTTGCAATATATACAAATATCAAATCATTACCTTGCACACCTGAAACTAATATAATGTCAATTATACCTCAATAAAGAAAAGACTAAGTATAGAAAATGGAAAAGAACATATGAAATGTTAGGGATGAAACTGAGACAAAAACTGTATAAAAGTATAATTGCCACTATGTAAATGTACACAATGTATGAAAAGCTGTAGAGATCAATGAAAAATGTGAATAGTTAATGTGACGGATGGTCAGATTATACCCTTATTTTCCTTCTTGAAATATTGTAAAGTTGTCTTAATAGTAGGTAACAATAACTAATAACATAGACTGAAAAAAATTTTAAAAACCTACCTTTTGTAGAGCATGGTAATATGCACTCAATGTGAAACTCTTAGGGTCCTTAATATCAAGTTTGGTCACAAATGGAAACATTTTGAGCTAAGATGTCAAGAGAAAAGATATTTTCCAAAGCCAGTAGTGATGACCAATATCATTCAATACTCAGGGCCATGGAGCTCTGGAGTCGGAGCTAGTTCCTTTTCCCAACCCAAACCTTATGAGTTTCTATAATGTTTTACTCCCTAGATGCTTTTCTCCTCCTCTGCTTCTTTCAGAACCCTGAACTCCTTGGGGAGTCATCATTTTGGGTAATGGAGAATTTAGACCAAACTGAATTAAAACTTACTTTATGACTGAATTTCCGTGTGATACTGAATAAATCACTTACCATTTCTAAGTCTCGGGGTCTTCATCTGTAGAATGGGAATGATGATAGCCCCTCTCCCTTAGGGGTCCAATGAGCTGTAATGACACAGTATGTGAAACTTCCAAGACAATGCCTGCTCCTTAGTAGGGGGACCCAATGCATTTGAGTTTCCGGTCTCAAGGCTGAAAGTCAAGTAGGGTTCCATGAATTTTCAACATGAGGGGGTTGGTATGAAGTTTTGTTAATACCTGCCTTTCACTTAGCTGGCATCAAGCACTGCCCATTATAGAGTGTGACTTCAAGACATGGAATGGCTATGCCTTGACAGCAAGTGTCTGGCAAGACCATTTTACTGCTTATTTTATCATTATAAAGGCAATATGTGCTTACTAAATAAAACCTGGAAAGGAGTTAAAAATGGAAAACAATCCTCCAAAGTCTCCCTACTACAAGAAAATGGCTGTTAACATTTTGGCATATTTCCTTCTAGGCTTTCCCTATGCATAGATTTTTGGCTCGTTTTTGAACAAAATTGTAATCATGTTGCACATATAATTTTGCATCCTGAATTTTTCATTTAAATATAATGGATAAGCTGTTTTCATGCCATTTCATAGTTTCCGGGGCCATCATTTTTAATGGTCACATGACATTCCAGTTTGGAAAACTTATAAGCAACACGCATGCTCTCCATTCTTGCGCCAAGAAGCCTCTTGTACGGCCTTTTCATTTCCAGGAAGACTTCTGAATTTTCCAGGTGGCCCCAGATCACATAGCCAAAGGCATCTGGGAGCAGAATAATCTTCCTGGAAAGGGTAGAGAAAGTAGAAGTAGAAAAAGGAATAAATAATGAAAGAGAAAGATTAAAAGAAGAGGGAAGGAGAGATAAAGCAAGAGAGGAAAGAAAAAGAGGAAGAAGGGAGAAGGGAGAAAGAAGATGAGAAAGGGAAAAGAGAAAGTGAGGGAAAAGGAAAGAGAAGGTGAAGAGAACAGAAAAGGGAGGAAGGGGAGGAGAAAAAGGAAGTTGAGAGGAGGAGGAGGTGGCAAACACCTGGTGTTTTCAGATTAAACACATGTACTCTAGATTCTTACATGATAGATGCTTTCTAAGGAAGATACAAATTTCCCTGGGTTCTGGTCCCACTGGCGGCTCCCAACACATCACCAGTCTCTGACATTTTTGTTCTCAATCATTCATATTTAATGTTATGGCCACTGGACCTTTTGGCACTTATTAATTCTTAAATCTGAGTCAGAAACACATTAATCTAGCATCCTTCTTTCTAAAGACTCATCATTACTCCACTAAGCTCATGACAGTCTTTTGGTGACTGATTCCCCGGGTTTCAAAGGGCTGGGTCCTATATGGTGTACCCCTTGAGTTCTTCCTGAGGGGATTTCATTTTGTTCCTCTTTGATTCATTGTCTTTGGCTGGACTCAAATTTCTCCTCCCAGTATTTTTCTCCTGTCACCATAAGTGAATTTTAAGATTTGTGGTCCATTTCCCACGTGCTGGTATTTTTACAGTCCTTGATGGGGCTCTAGGTCTTTGTGCTACCTCCTGTTTTGGGGAAACAATGGTTTGTGGAAGGCCCTAAGAGCCCCTATCCTTCTACCTGTTGATCAGTGCTGCTGGGATGAGCGACCCAAGCCTGCCCCCGCCAGAAAGCACTGTGCTTTCTGGACTCAGCTGTAAAATAGGGATAAATACTCTTCTGTAAAATGGCGATAAGAATCCGTATCCTGCCTATTTCACAGAGTTTTTCTTAGATAATGGAGGAGATAATGGAGGTTAAAGTACATGATAAATAAAATGTCCTTCACGGATCACAGAAGAGGGAGAGAATGCTGTAGTGCTAGGAAGAATATTCCTCTGGAACCAGAACTCTTGGTTCAAATAACATCTCTGCTATTGATGTATAACTTGCCTTTGCTCAGTTCCCTCATCCCGTATGTTAACAATGTCTCACCCTTCCTCACAGACTTCTCGTGAAGATCGGTAGAAACAATGGAAGTAAAAGTGGGACATGCTTGAAGTTAGACATTATTAATATTCTTAATTGCCCTATTGCTGTTATGGGCACTATTATCAGAAGCAATGCTAATGCTTGGTGTCGTGGACTGAATGTTTGTGTCCACCAAAATCTATACGTTGAACCCTAGCACCCAGTGGGATGGTATTTGGAGAAGGGGCCTTTGGGAGATAATGAAGATTAGATAAGGTCACAAGGCTGGCCCCCTGATGGGATTGGCGCCCTTATAAGAAGAGGACATCAGAGAGAGTTTGTTCTTTCTCTGTATCTACCATGTGAGGACAAAGGTAGGCAGATGTCTGCAAGCCGGGAAAACAGTCCTCACCTACAACCGGACCATTTCAGTACCTTGATTTCAGACTTCCAGCCTCCAGAACTGTGAGAAATACGTTTATGTTGTTGAAGCTTTTCAGTTTGTGATGTTTTGTTATGGCAGCCTTGGCAGACTAAGACACTTAGTGTTGAGCAGGCAAGATCCTGTCTCCTGCCCTAGAGAGTGGACTTGCTCATATATTCCCCATAGCTGGCAGTCATTTAGGGCTGGAATGAGCAGAAGAGTATGTGAAATTTAAGGTGGTAACAGAAACTCGGTCATCAAGATAAATATTCCCATGTAATATTAAAAAAAATACTAAACTTAATGCGGAAAAAAAAAATCCCGATGAATAAAATACCGAACTTTCCAGCAGAGACCAGACCAGACCAGTAACAGTGCTGTGCTAAGCCACAGTAGAGCCTGAGACAAAAGGAAAAATTAGGATACTGACCCTATTTTTATTGAACAATTTTGATATTTTGTTCATTGTGGATTTTTTGTATTTTAATTTTTAAAATTTTGCACTAAAATAGGATTTATCTTGATCACTGAGTTTTCTGAGCCTTCTGAAATTGTGCATCCAAGGCCAGTGCCTGACCCCATCCCTTCCCTTGCCATCACCCAGCCTTGTATCATTTCACAAGGCATACTGGCCCGTGACCCCATCTGTGTTTCCTCCTTGACAATTCCAATTTACTGTCTGCTACCTTGTTTTTCTAGGCCCTATTCAGTTAATCCACACTGAATGTTAATTGCTGACAAAGGATTTATTCTCCTCTTAGAATTTAGCAATTGAGCAAAAGTGTCTTTAAAATACAATGTCTGAAGCTGAAAGGATGACTCCCTCATTGTGGATTCTTAATCTTTTACTCAACAAATACTTATCAAATGTCCAGTAACCACTGGACCACATATATGTCTTGGGCTGGCACTGAGAATATATAGATGAAAAGACACTGCCCCTGTTCTGAAGAGCTCCTGGCCTCGTTGAGTAAGCCAGATAATTACAATACAGCAAGAAAAGTGCTCTAAGGGGGCCACGGGTAATGGGAGGACAGGAGAGGAGCTCAGGGGGCTTGCCTTTGGAATCAGATGAAGAGATTCCTGAACTCTCAAAAAATGTTAACTATGTTATTCTGATTCTAAGTCATATATGCTCATTGTAGGAAAAATGGAAGAGAGAAAAATACAAAAAATAAAGTTAAAATATTTACTCTCACAAAACAGGGATAACTAGCGTTAACATTTAGGTCACTTTCTTTCCATTCTTACCCGTATCTATAGTTATATTTTTATCTGTAGTGGGTATAAAATCTATGCTCACAAATAAGATGTGCTCCTAATATAGAACTTTCAAAACCTTCTATAATTGTCTTTACCTTGCTCTAGAGCCTCGATTCCAAGTGATGGTGTTAAAAAAGAAAAAGAGAAAAGAAAAGAAAAAACTTAGCATTCCCACTTAAGTGACTTTCTGACTTTATAAATAGTTTCTCTTTTGAGAAATGTTCAATCAACTCAAAGTTCAAACTCCCTATGTGTACTTGTCCCTCCTTTCAAGCTGACTGTCCCATCCCCTCCTTCGATGGCACCAGAGTGCAGGAGGTAGTACGCCTGTCTTCTGGGTTCACGCTGGCCCCCCATGAGAGGACATGTGACCCCGCATGCTGAACCTCAGGATCCTGCTCTGGTGTCCACCGAGCTGCACCTGAATCTCTCTGGTCTAGGTGCGCTGTTGGCACCACTGCTGGGGGTCAGGAACCTTGCCACGGCTCAGATGGTCCTGTCCCCTGCCCCCCATCCTGACCTGAAGCCTCTTCTAGCTCACTGGTCCAATCAACCCAGCTGTGTCCCCACACCTGGCATGAAGCAACTTCTCTGACACCACCGAGTTTTATGGCATGAGATAGACATGGCCAGATCCTACAGGACCTTGCCTGAATGGGAAGGAATTTGGATTTTACCCTAAATGCATGGGAAGCCACAGCAATGTTTAAGCAGATGACCGATGTGATGCAGTTCGCATTTTTTAAAAAATGCATTCTCATTGTTAGCAGGTCACATTTATTAGCTTTGTGAGAATGCACTGGGATAGGACTGGAGGCAGGTTACTACAGGAAGCTAGAGCATAGTCCAGGCCAGAGATGATGGTTAGCCCGAACTCAGGTGGTGGTCGTTGAGATGAGGAATACATGTTGGAGTGTGAACACTGGGGAGCTGATGGGTTGGATGTGGAGGGCATGAAAAGTGATGTTTACGACGACAAAGGACAGGTGGTGGCTGTACTACTCATGAGATGGAGGAAGGCGGGGACACGCTGGGATCAGGAGCTCTGTTTCGGACATATTAAGTTCCAGGTGTTCTTGAGTTCTACAAGGAGAGACGCTAAGCGGGGCAGTTGGATTTGCGAATTCACAAAAGAGGCATGCGCATCATTGGCACACGATGGGCATCTACCCCCACACGAACAAATGCAATCACTGGATGACAAACCGTGCGGGAAGAGGGAAGAGGACCCAGCAGAGGGCCCTGAGGAGCCTCACCAGTTAGAGCTTGAGTAGAGGAGGAAGAACCTGCAAAGGAGACTGGTGAGGAGGAGCTGTGAGTGAGGGGAGAGCAGGCGAGGGAGGGTTCAAGGAGGAGACAGACCCGTGGGTGCTGCTCAGAGGCTGAGCCAGGTGAGGGAGGCCCTCGGATGCATTCTGCCTCCTTGGCTGTCAGGCTCTTTCCTCTGCCCCGCCCCCAAGCTTGATCCACTCTCTACATGCATGGCACTGAATGACAGTTTTTGTTAACATACCTGCCTCCCTCTCTAGTCTGACAGTGACCCATAGCACCCCTACATGTTTCCAGAGGTAACTCAATGTCCGGCTGAGTGCCCAGTAAATGTTAAGAAAGTTAAGAAGATTAATCACAGTGTGAGTGAGGAGACTGTGTGTAGTGTTTGAACAAATACTTACTAGATTGCAATGGGGCTATGGCTTGTTTTGGCAAGAAACTATCAGGTGGCCACCATTGTAATAGAGACATGAACGTTACTGGTGAGCACAGCTGCTGGGCTGGCCTCTCTGGCCTCCTTTGTGGGGTGCTTTTTTTAAAAAAACAAAACAGATTTTATTTATTTATTTGAGAGAGAGAGAGAGAGAGTACAGGAGAGAGAGGGAGAGGGAGAGAGTCTGAAACAAACTCCACGCTCTTTCTTCATTTTCTTTCCTCCCTCCCTCTCTCCTTTCTTCTTTTCCTTCCTTCCTCTCTCTTTTCTTTTCTCCTTTCTTCCTTTCTTTTCCTTTTTCCTTTCCTTTCTACCTTTCTTCTTTCTTTCTTTCTTTCTTTCTTTCTTTCTTTCTTTCTTTCTTTCTTTCTTTCTTTC